>NC_043742.1:6264870-6555968 GCF_004337985.1 Pyricularia pennisetigena
GGGAAGAAGAAAAAAGGTGCTATCAGATTCTCAGCAAAGTAGGCCCCCGACTCACCATGGACAGATACAGCTCCAGCAGCGCCGGGCGGCAGCGGAACCCGTAGTAAAGCGCGGGGACGTAGCTGCCGACGATCAGGAACACGATGCCCGTGTAGTCGAGCTTGTTCCCCCACTTTGCGACGGCGGGCGAGTGGTTGCTGAGGGCGTGGAAGGTGGCGCTCATGCCGAGGCAGAGCAGGGCGCCGGCGAAGAAGCAGGAGAAGGCAAGCACGTCTCCGCCGTAGGCCTCGGCCGCGCGCGGCCGGACGACGGCCTGCAAAAAGTAGGCGCCCGTCGCCGTGAACCCGACGGCGCCGACGAGGTGGGACCAGATGTTGACCGACTCGTTGTGCAGGTGCAGGAGGCTGGCCAGCGACGCCGCGTAGCTGTTGCTGGTGCGCCGGTACCCGCTCAGGATGAAGGCGTTGTCGCGCCGCCAGTCCTCCAGCTCGTCCCACAGGATCAGCAGGGTCTGGGATGCCTTGTCCTCGACCGCCCGGACGGTTTCGACGACAACGTCGGTGGCTGTCGTGGCGTCCTCGGACGGGTCCCGACGCCGGCGTATGCCGTTGGTTGGCGTTCCGGGCATTGTTTCTGCGAATTCGGAGATGGAATGCCTCGGATGTGCCCGTTTTTGGTATTAGATTTTTCTTTTTTTCTTTTCTTTTTGCTTTTTTTTCGTCCTTGCCTAAAGCTGTCCGTGTCCTATCCTAACCTCCGCCAATTCGTGGCTCCTTTTGTACTGTCGCCATGCGCGTGAATTTCTTTACAATTTGCACATGGGATTTATGTTCCAGCTGTTCTTGGTATTATAATTATTTTTTCCCTCTCTTTTCTGTTGAGGGCCGAGGCAGTCATGATTATGGATGTGGAATTAATAACGTTCCAATTCAACAATTTCCACATGTCGCCAGTACTATTCACCCTAACCCTTGAAATGGCATGGATAAAACTCCTGGTCAGCAAAAAAGAGCACTTCGGAAGAACCTAGGACTGAATATCTCGAGCACTTTAGGTGCTCGAGCATGTGTCTTTTGTTCAACAAATAGGACATTGTGAAATACATAGCCCACGTCGCTTCAACGATTCAAATGATCGCAGGATAACCAGATGCCGCAACAACCAAGCACATTGTTCATGTCACAAAGTTTTTGAACAAACTGAGCATAACCAAACGCCAAGTTCATATTCCCAGCTTCTTGTAGTCTTCAATGATAGAACTAATCCACAACTCCGTCGCTGCGTGTTCTGAATCAAGCCGACGCCGAGGTCAACCTGGAATCGAGTGGTCGCTCAAACGCCCAAAGCCAACCAAACGCAATGCTAATCATTTCTTCCCGCTCTTCTTGATGCCCTGGGTACCTGTGTTAAGAGGTCCCTTGCCCTTGGCCTTGTCTGCCATCTCCTTCTTTGCCTTCTCCTCTAGTGCGCATCATACAGGGTTAGCAGCCGACGCGGCGACATGATCCAAGTTCATTTCGTTTCGTCTGTCCGAATTTGGAATAAACGGTGGTTAGACTAACCAGCGCGCTTCTTCTCGAGGAAAGCCTTGTCGTCGTCGTCGAGGTCCTTGGCGCCCTTCTTGGGAGCCTTAAGAGGCTTGGCCTTGCCGCCTAAGTGTGCAGAAAACGCGTGTCAGCAATGAAGAGGATGGCGGGGAGGGGGACTGGTCGTGGCTTGAATTCTGGAGCAGCACCGAATGCATACCTTCACGGTTTGCACCACCCATCCTGTTTAAAAAAAGAAGCTCTAGGCTGCGGAATAAAGACTGCGACGACGAGGAGACTTGTTGCCGATGGGCTGGTTCCGGTGGGTTCAAAAGATGGCTCTGTTCAAAGGGACTTGGAGAAAGACGGACCAGACCCTTTTTTGCCCCTCTTCCAACTGCAACGAGGCTTATCATTCGGGAGAATCAGCCGATAAGGCAAGGCTCTCGAGTCTGCACTCTAGCGGTGAGTGGGGGCGGACCCACTTTGCCTCCGGACGCGGTCGCCCTACATACCAATTGACTCTGACTACTAACTGTATCCGATGAAGCTGATGGATGACTCGCGCGAGCAATCAAGACTCTCGAGCAATGGGCGTTTGTTCACAGAATCAAAATCATCCCTTCACCGTCATCTGTTGATCCGTCACGGAATTTTAACCCCCGCCAGTTACAGCATCTATTTACGAAACTTGCCGTGGCTTCCAATCAGACCGGCATGATCTGACTGAAAAGGCTCTAGGTTAGATCCGGTTGGGCGCATTTGTCGCATCTCACTTGCTTCATCGCTTCTTTCACTGACGCTTACGCAAACAACCCAACCTCTCGCCACGAAAGAAGGCACCCGGCTGGGTGACCAACACCAAGAAGCATACAAAACAAATCGATCCTCGACAGGCAGGCACATTCAGCGCGATGGCTTCCGGGTACAGCTCAGACGAAGGTGAAATTGTCGAGAACGGCGACCATGGTGTGAAAAAGGCAACCACTCTGCCGCATCGTGAGGGGGCCAGCGGTGTTGACCGTACCAATAGAAATCGAGGCAGGCCGTCCCGGTCTCCCGAGCCCGGCTTTCGTTCCGGCTCTCCACGCGGCTCCAAGCGTGCCCGCGCTGACGATCGCGACTATTATAATGGATCCAGGGGCGGCGGCTCCGACCGCGACCCGCGCCGGTTCCGCGTCCACTACGAGGAATCATCGCGCCGCCGCGATCGGCCCCCCCGCCAGTACGAGGACCTAGACCGCCCGGGTACTAACGGCCCTCTTCCCTATGATGACCGAGACTATCGCTACGACGACAGAGATGGCGACAAGTACCCGGACAAGCGCGCACGTCATCGCAGCAGATCGCCGTACCGCTCCACGCGGGCCGATAACGGAGGGCGTGATAGAGGTGGCGGCAGAGGTGATGTTCACCATCGCGATCGACAATCTCAGGATAGGGACCAGGCTGAGTCTATCAAGTATAGTACCCACAATGACAGACAGCCACGGGACGAAACCATGTCCAAGCGGGCTCGTCCTGTGGTTGATGATAGTAGCCAGAGAATGGTCCATGCTAAATCTGTTCAAGGTGTTGCCGAAGAGCATAAAAACGGTGCTGAAGATGACAAAAGAGAGTATGTCCAACTCGACCACTTGTTTTGCATCTGGCTTTATCCTGCATTGACTGTTCAATCTTGCTGATCGATCCACTTCCCTTATACAGCACTGGCTCCAAGCAGCCCGAGTCTCAGTCCGAGGACTGGGAACCTCCGTCCGTCGTGGACGAAGAGGCTGAAATCGAGCGTCGGAGACGGCGGCGTGAAGAGCTCCTTCGCAAGTCACGCGGCTCAACACCAATGCAGCAACAGCTTCTTGCTGCATCTGCTGCCAAGCTGGCGGTTTCGACCCCTGAATCGACACAGGGCAACACACCACAACGGACCGAAGTCAACACTCCTCGCTCTGGTAAGAACGCCTAAAGATGCCACAGCTGTACTTCTCTGTTACTAATACGTGTCCAGACGCGGTATCGCCTGATCGGTCCTCTGCGCAAGCCAACGATGCTGGAACGCCAGAGGCTCTGGATATGTTCACTGAACAGGACCTGGTCAACACCCATAGCAAGGGCAAATCCCTGGATGAAGATGGTCCATCGGCTGCCGACTATGATCCTACTGCTGACATGAAAGAGGATGAGCGCCGCGACGAGATGCGACATGGCAACGTTGGATTACACGGTGAAGGCCCTAATACAAACAATGCCTCGGCTCTTGGCAACGAAGAGTCTATGAAAAAGGAGACAGGTACCGGCGACTCAAAAGCAGCTGGCGACGATGACGATGACGACTTTGACATGTTCTCCACGGCCCCGCCCGAGAGGTATGTTGCACCCAAAACGTCGGCTCAAGCGGCTGCTGCAGAAGATGAAGCAGGTACTACGCACCTGGCGCAGGGTAACGGTGGCGGTATCCTCGAAGGCGATGACAAGGACGGCTACTACAAGATCAGGCCTGGGGAGATCCTCGATGGCCGGTATCAGATCCAGTCGGCACTCGGCAAGGGCATGTTCTCGGGTGTGGCGAGGGCAATGGACGTAACGAACAAGAAGCTCGTTGCCATCAAAATCATGCGCAACAATGACGCCCTACGAAAAGGAGGTTTTACTGAAATCGCCATCCTGCAGAAGCTCAATGATGCGGATCCTGAGAACAAGAAGCACATTGTCAAGTTTGAGCGCTCTTTCGAGTACAAGGGCCATTTGTGTATGGCCTTTGAAAACTTGTCTCTCAACCTCAGAGAGGTGCTGAAAAAGTTTGGCAACAATGTTGGTATCAACCTTCGGGGCGTCCGGGCTTATGCATACCAGATATTTTTGGCCTTGGGGCACATGCGCAAGTGCAGCATCATACACGCCGATCTAAAACCGGACAACATATTGGTAAGCCCAACCTTAATGCTTCTACACTGGGGTTAAAACACGACCGGCTTGATTAACCAGATTGATGTCATGTTGATACAGGTCAACGATCAACGTAATGTGCTAAAAATCTGCGATTTGGGCACTGCGATCGACAGATCGGATGCGGCGACAGCACACAATGAGATCACACCTTACCTCGTCAGTAGGTTCTACCGAGCGCCTGAGATCATCCTAGGAATCCCATACGACTATGCCGCAGACATGTGGTCGATCGGTTGCACCCTGTACGAAATGTACACGGGCAAGATTCTCTTTACGGGCGATAGCAACAACCAGATGCTCCGAGCCATCATGGAGATTCGTGGCAAGATCAGCAGAAAGCTCTATCAAAGAGGTGAGCTGTGGCAGATGCACTTTGACGAACTGGGCAACTTTTTCAGTCAAGAGAGGGATAAAGTCCTGGGAAAGGTACGTTCCGCATGTTTTCTTGCATGCCCTGGTTGTTTTCCTTTTGCCCAGGCATTTAGTCTGCCTCTTGCTTCACACTCTTGGTTCATGCTTCCCATAGGCGTCACTCAGCGTCTATTCATTCGATTTCTTTGGCTTAATATCTTATGTTTCGGTGTCCACATTTGCGACATATGCAAAGCGAGATTGGTGGCGGTTGCGCTACTCGTTTCAAGATTGCGAGCGTGTCGTCGAACCAACAATGACAAAGTGGCACGGCAAATACTTCTATTTTTACCTCCCCTGCTTCGTTTTCCCGCGCCCATGATTCTTGGGGGCGGCCAACGACGGGCGAATTCGTCAGCCGGAATCACCTCATCCGACTCGGCACATGGCCTTTTTGCCCTTTACATTGGGAATCTGCCATTATTCGCAGCAGGTCGGATTCTGAGGCCTGACTGCTCAGCCATACTCGGGACAGTTTTCGATGCAAACGATGTTCAGGAATTAAATCAATTAATTCCCAGGATGGGAGATTGTCCAGTGGAGGTGGATCTAGCTCAGCAAACACTGCCTACCTACCACCCCTGACCAGCTTAACGGCTGGCGCCCACTGGGTCAGTGAAGTCACTGCATCCTGTGTGGACTGCTAGCGGCAATTTGTGCTGGGGGTGTCTGCTTCGACCCAGGCAACATCATCAACAGGCCCGTCTACAAAGCTTTTCCGCTGACGGGAAAGCAACCAAACTACACCCCAGTCACAGGCCCCCAACAGCCCGGCTAAGGTCATCCATATCGCTACCTACAGTTTTTTTTTTTTTTTTTTTTTTTTTTTTCTATCTTTAGCTGCGACCTTTCTCTATTTCCGGTGGGCCCAGCGCCCGACGGACCGGCCACATTGGCATCCTATGGTGCTAGGCACCCAATTGATCCTCTTCCCAATATTTCCTTGTTCGTAAATCAAAATAGCAAATGCACGTAACACGGCCCATAAGTTGACTAACACAAAACCCCTACAGACTACCGTCAGGACCCTGGCCGCCATCAAGCCAACTCGCGATCTGCGGACCCGTCTGCTGGCCGCGTCTGCTGGCATGACGGATACTGAGGCCAAGGAGCTTAACCTCTTTCACGACCTCTTGGATCGCTGCCTCCACGTCAACCCTGACAAGAGGATCACTCCTGCTGACGCCCTGAAGCACCCCTTCTTCACAGCCAAGTTGTATACGACTGGTCGGCGTTGACGCGGCCTACAAGCATGCCATTGGGGGCTTGGGCGTGAAAATATACAACCATAATTAGAAATGCGGCCCCCATCGTCCGCGACATACACCTAGGTCTCCGCGAGCGAAGCTAGTTCGTCAATGTTCTGGAGCTACAAGGGCGCTGTCACAAACGACAGTGTGCTTTGGTACAATTTTAGACTTACGGGAATATGCAATTCAATCTCAAGCCGTGTGCTTATTACTAGTGAGCATAGTGCTGCTGTCTTTGCCCCATACCTGGCCATCATATTGTCGTGTCTATTAATTCCCGCCGAGCAGGAACCGGGACGGCCTGCTGATTAAGGACACCGGCGCTTGCTGAAACGCGCATAGAGCCGCCATAAGCTGAATGTTTGTTCCTAATGATTCCTCAAGTCCTTCTGTCCTCGGCAGAGTGTCCCTGCAGAGTGCGAACTGGTTCGCACAAGGTACCTACATATCGACCTAGCTAAACACACCGTAGTAAGATGCTCGTCTCCATGCCGAGCGCTTGTTGCTATTCATCCTTCCCATGCTGCATAAGCAGGGCCTATGGATTGTCTCCCTGAGCCCACTGGACGCCATGTGGTAGCTCCACCGTTGACTCCTCCCGTGCGATGCAGGATAATGTGCACCAACAAGAAAGGCCACACACAGTAGGATTTCACCTGAGTACTGGTGTACAGTGTATGCACATCACGACTTGTTGCTCCCGTCTCCCTACACCATTATTGCACAATGGCCCTGTGGACGGGTGAAATTGGCCGTTATGTCGGGCGCTCTTTGTGGCCTCCTCACACGCCCCAGCGGCCACAGCGGCCGAGTTCGAACCTTGTGGGAGCTGGGAAAGCGGGCAACAGTCGAGTCAACCCAGGGGAGGATCGGCCAAGACTCCCAGCTTCGAAACCCCCAAAGTCATACCATCTCGACCTCACAGTGCCGTGTCCCCGCGCGCGGCCTGACGACTAACTCCCGTTGTGCTCCCCTCCCTTCACATTAATGATGCCCAAAACAAGCAGGAAAAGAGCTCAAACGCGGCCCTAGGGCAAATTCGGCTAAGCTTTTCACCTTGTCATGTCCTCCCTCAAGGCACAGATTGGGGATCGGTGTCTTTGGGGCGTAAATGGCAATGTACGCACACAGAGGGGCAGGGTAAGACTCGTACATTCCCCAAGTCATTGCTTACACATGCACAGATCTGACTCGGTGTAACTGAGGCGATGTTTCTTTCCTTCTTCTCTCATCTCATCCTTCTGCTTGTGCGTTGTACTCGTGTTTATGCTGGTCGGGTGCTGGAATGAGGCTTCCGAGCAAGGCTTTTTTTTGTTTTGTTTTTGTTTGTCTCGACCAGGACATGCAAGCCGGGAGGCTACATGGTTGCATCACTCTCTTTCTTGGACGAGTTCCCACCAAGAGGCAGATGGGGATTTTCTTCGTCCATTTCCAAAGACCGTGGGGGCGACAGGAAAACTGCCCAGATTGCGTCTGTGGCACGGTGAGACACTCACGAAATATCGAGAAACAGAAAACGCCGCTGGCCGTTCCCACCCGTGTAACATGTCGGCTTCCGGGGACCTGCAAGTCGCGCCCAAAAGAGCATACCCACCAAGCCCTTTTTTTTCCCTTTATTTTTCCAAATTTCTCGTCCACTTGTTTAGCCTCGGGAAAGATGCTGTGTATGTAAGCACGTTGGCCATGTTTACCAAGGCCAAAGGTCCCCGTCGACAAACACCCGGATCCCCGACGAGTCTGTGGGGGAGAATTGGCTACGCCGGTAGGCGTAATGTGGGGGGAAAGCTGTTTTTTTTCATCTGATTTTGCCTGTTCGTTTCGTCATCTGTGATCGTCATAATCGGTACATGTTTCCGTCGTATAGAGCTGTCAAATAATTAGAGTAGGATCAAGAAGGTGACGGGAGTCTGCTCGTGCCATTCAGGGGGGAGCGTGAAACAGCATTGCCCCGGTACTTGTGGGAGATATGTTTGTCCGCCTCTCATCGATAGGCTAGACTGGGGTTCTTTGCTGTTGCAAACACCAAACCTGTCGATGGGGCAGGCACAACATCGCCACTGTACGCCCAGGACGATTGCCATGGAGGATTACAAGGCTTCCGCTGCGTCGCGTAGACCAGTAGAAGCTTCTCCTTTTTTTTTCTGTTTCCCCACCCCCCATATCTCACATCCACCCTGTGCGCCGTCTCACGGGGGAAGTTCTCTATCTGTGGCTCGCCTCGGAGACACCGAGACAAATCATCCATGATGCATAGCGGAGCGGCCCCCGTCTCTCTCTTCTCCGCGCCTGTCTAAGTCCTTCCCCCCATCCCCTGCTGTCCTCGTACCAACAACCCGGGGGAGAGAGTAGGGCGGAAAGTGGGTGAGAGGTTACCTGCTCGTGTTTTTGTTCTCCTGGCCGACACGGCGGTTTGGAGAACGAGGGTAGGGGGGCCTGAGTACGTTTGTCGCATTAACAAAAGGGATGCGTTGAATGATAGTCAGGGAATCCCAGAACTCCAAGAAAGGAAGAAAACAAAACCATTTTACGTGCTGCTGTCTTGTGCACTTATGCAGACTCATACCCCTTTGGGTGAAGTGATTGACATGTCAGGAAACATCTGGGGGGTTTACGCGTCGAGGGTTAAAAAGGTTAATTTTATTTTCTGTTATGTCAACGTTCAAGACTTGAGATTAGACAAATAACCAAAACTATCTCGTGACCACACTCCTCACAACCTTATCCTTGGTTTAGTCCAGTCACATAGTATCCAAACAATGACCTGAGGGAGCTGCGTCATAAGAATCAAGGGTGCAATCTGCCTCGACATCAACGTAAAACTAAACTACCATGTAGAGCATTGATGATGCATGGACCAGCTGGGCGGCTCACCGAACTGAGCTGTCATTTGCCGTCTTTATACTGATATCTACAAAGCTCATTTTGGTCAATGGAAGTTTTTAAGATTGCAGATAATGTGGCAATTGATATGTGTGACAACCACATGACCTTTTTTTTTTGCATTAAAAAGACTCTTTGATGACTCGCACTCTCCAGCCCAGCCATTTCCAAACAGGGGAGGCGGGNNTGGGCAATAGGGAATGACTTGAAGAAAAAAAAAATATGGTTATCCGCATCATGCACTCTTGTCCAAAAGGGGAAGACACCGCATACGGATGGGGCAGGCTGTACGACGGGCGGCAGCCGATGACGATCTGTAGTGTAAGGGATTGTGTTGTTTCCAAAGTCGCAGCAACCCAACAGGGCATGACTTTGATACTACGAGCCAAAAATAAAAATAAGAATAAAAATAAAAATAAAACATTTGTTCGGTGAATCTGCGTGCTTGCATGACTAAAGAGAGAGAGAAAAAAAAAAAAAAAAGACACACCAGTCGTCTTCAATCGCATCCCTTTCCTTTACTACCATGATGCCCTTTGTACAACCTTGTTCACCGGACAATCCTACTACCATTTCCCGGGCAGACCATGCTCCGTTAGATAGGATCGGACAGCCCGGCCGAGATCGGGGGGCAACAAGATCCAAGCTGGCTTTAAACACCCTTTTTTTGACAAATGTCTTCTTTTCTTAGTCGCATTGTCGTTTTGTCCGTCTGCCTTTATGCCGAGGATGAGGCGTGGGACATGCGATTTTCCAAGCAGACTCAAGGCGAGCATCACGATTCGGGAGTGTATGTATTTCGTATGTGTAACAACATTGTTGTTTTTTTTCTCTGTTTTCTATATACTTGATTACCCCTAATGGGTGCCCAACATCATTATTGCCAACCTTGTTCTTGTTCTGTGCACTGCCACCCTGTCTGGCTCTATCAGCCCTGCGTTTGGTTATTGCCCTATAAAGCAGGCCCCCGGCTGATAGTCTGCCCTATATATTTCCTCCTGATCGATATCGGGACGGTAAGCAGTCTGCAAGCGGGTTGGTGGGGACCTCGGAAGAATTGACAAAGAAGAAAAAAAAAGAAAAGAGGGCAAGTCATTATAAAAAAGCAAAACATCCCGGACCTCGGTCGACAGAAATGGGAGATGAAGACAAGGCACATCTCCTCTGTCGGATATACCTGCCTCCCCCGGGGGGGCGTCGGTTGATGCGCAATGCAGGGCGGAGGGAACTTGGGGTTGCCGATGAACGAGGCAGCCCGCCCGGTTTTTGTTTGTAATGTTGGGAGTAGGGTCTGAAACTTTTTTTTTTTCTTTCTGCCTCTCTTTTTTTTTCCCCATCTCGTTCGGGTAGCGACCATCGTACTACGTAATAACACGCAATTCCCTGTGAGGCTGATGGCATAGGCCACATAGGCAAGGCCTCCGTCCCAAGGCCGGGAGAAGGCCGCATCATAAGGCATCAAAACTCATCAGGCCAGCCAATCGAGAGAGAAAAACATCGGAATCACGCAAACAGATATGCCGTTGTCCGGACAAACACGGCAAGCACCCGTCAAATCACGTCCCCCAGGCAAGCCGAGTGCCTGATTGCATCCACCCAGGCAGGCAATCTAAACCAGACGTTTGCTCACGTCAATGCACTCCCCCATGATCAATTTGACCCCAGACCCAAAGAGCCAGTCGCCTCGTAGTATTTGTCTCTGGTTGCTTTTTTTTCATTTCTTCTTACGTTGAGCAGGTGACCAAAAGGAAAAAAAAAAAAGCAAGGGAGGTACAAATGCGCGCATTGAGACGATTTTGGGAACGGAACAAGCAAAAAAGGCAGAGAGACAAAAAGGAAAAAAAAGGCAACATCGGATATTAGGGGTCTGTCTTGCATGCGCGTGGCGTCCTTTAAGGCATGCTGACAAGACACAGACAGAGACACAAGTCGTCCGTGATTTAACTCCAAAAAACCGCGTGCTGTCCTGTCTCAGCTCATTCGGGGTTATGCAAAGACATGATGTTTTGAACAATTAAAAAAAAAAAAAAACGACGCGTGTACGTCCCAGGTTTAGTTTCTCCTCTAGAGCGTTTCTTTGCCTTGCATATTTTTTTTTTTTCCTTTGGTCGTTTTTGGGGGGAAGATTTGGAAATGTATATAATCCGCTTGTTATTTCTATCGCCACTGACATCGGAATCAGACCATCTTTGAAACGACTATAGCCAATTGTGATCCTGTCTAATACTATCTACAGAATAATATTATAGCTAGTCTGGTTAAATAAGATCGAGATCTTGAAATCTGGGCAGAACTTTGGGGGAAAGCGCCAAAAGGGAAGCCAACCTAACAAAGCAACAAAGAAAGAAAAGTAGACGGCTCCTGATCCGGTACCGTTCACTCAGAGCATATATCTCTTGGTTGGTTCGAAGGCTGTGATGCATCCACTCCCTGTTTGTCTGATCGAGATCGTGACAAGATGGCTGGGGGGCAAGGCTAAGTAAGTAGTTCAAGGTTGCGAACGATTGGTGTATTTGCCAGCGCCTAGCCTTATGGTCTGTATTCTTATGCAGCATGTGATATACTCCCAACCTCTGGTATGAAGTCTGCTTCAGAGCTGAAAAAAAGAGTGCATGCAACTAAATGGCAAACTCTTGGCGCGTCCAACATTTGCAAAGCTGCAAAGCTGCATTGGAAACACCAAACGACCAGCCGCACTATTCGTTTGACGTACTTTTACATTGGGTTCGAACCATGGGTGTTTATTGGGGTTTTGGTGGAGGAGAAAATAAAAAAAAAAAAAGGTGTGGCTACCACTTTCGAGATAGATTAAAACCCGTAATCTATGTATGACAGGCGGCCTACCAAACGACACCATCTCTACAGCCCGCCCGGACTACAACTTGGCACCCTACAGGCTGCCGCGGGCGCTTGCTTGCCTTGGGACGCTACGGCCAATCGGGTGTTGGGCATCTTATCTGGGGATTTTCTCTACATGGGCTGAAGTCAGCAGCATCTGCATCCAGTTCTACTTTGCGTAATTCACATCCTTTCATAAACCAGGGCCCCAGATATCAACACAATAAATACATGCAGAGTGCATACTGCACTGCAGGGGCAAAGACGTGATTCGCGAATTGCTTTCTCGGTTCTCTTCTCGTTCAGTGGTCAATCTGTTCGCCAATCCCCCATCCAGTGTCTACCTGTGCATTATGTGATTGGGAAGTGTGCCCTTGTTCCCTACGCCGGCGACGGGTCGGCTGGCGGCACAATGTCATATCAAACTACGGCGGTGGCTTTTTTTATTTTGGAGAAGCAGATTGATCAACAGGATAATCAGGGTCTAGAACTCGGATCATCACTAAGAAATAAATACATAAAAAAAAAGAATAAAAGAAAGCGAAAAAAGACAAAAGCCCTGAGCGCATCCGTTACAAAGAAATGGGACATCAAGTTAGGATGACGCAAACTAGGATCTACAATACGTAGCAGGATGCCCGGGTGCTCTGGCCTAATCCTTGGTCTGGTCTAGCTCGGGAAAAAGCGAAAAAGGTAGGTAAGAAAGCAAGGGAGCAAAAAAAGGGCTGAAGTTATGACACAAATTCGGGGGTTCAGAGAAGAGAATCAATCTTTTTTTTTTTTTTTTTTTTTTTTTTTTTTTTTTTTTTTTTTTTCGTAAGCTTGTAGCTGAGATGAATATGCTACTGATGCACTCACACCCTTACGAACGTGCAGGCCATGTCAATGGAAAGACAGTAAGGGAAAAGGAAGGAAGGAAGAAAGAAAAAAAGAACACGCGCAAAGACAGAGAGACACACCGGAACAACGGCTCCCTTCACACATCCCGCTGTCACGAGAGCATGCTGATGCGCCAGGTCATCATCATAGCCAAACCCGGACTTTTTTTTATTTTTTATTATCTTGCCTCGAAGAAACAGGAGATAGCAATCCAGCGCACGTTTCGAACTCAAGAGAAAAAGACGGCTTCTCCCTTGCTGCTGAGTTGTCTCTTTCCTAACCGCTCTAGCCAAAAGGGCCTCGTGTCTTTTAGCGTTGCCCGGCGGGACGTGACGAAAAAGAATAGTGGAAAACTGGTGCAACGAGCTAGCGGCGAGCCTACTTGGAACAGGGAAAAAAAAGAAGCGTGACTAGTTTAGGGTTCTGTGCGCCTTGCGTTAAAATGCAAGTCTGGTGTAATGCGAAAAGGGTCCTGTCTTGACCAAAAGAAAGGACGACGTTTTTTTTTTTGGAGGGGGGAACTAAAGTTCCCACGGGCATGACGATAACGAGCAGGACACTGCATAACAAACAACTAAAAACTGCAAACTAGGAAAGGCTCCCTCGGGCACATTTACCGGACGATCCGAGCATGCACGACCGACTAAACCGACGGTTCAACAAACAAAAAGAAAAAGAAAAAAAAAAAAAAAAAACAAGAGTCACACAAACTATACTATTATTCGTGAAAGGACCCAAAAAAGGACGCGCCCACGGGAGCTTACAGTCATACAGTGGCAAGATGTGGGAGTCAGTACAAAGCGCGGACAGCTGAGAAGGGGGGCTATGCATGGGTCTTGCGTCAGAACAAGGGAAAAAAACGAGAAAGAAAGAAAGGGAAACTGGGAATGCCAGCGTTGACCGTCAAAACGTCAAAACGCCGGCGCCGATTTGGTCGGACTCGTCGGGGCAATTTTCCTATTCTGCTTGCGCGACCAATGACCTCGTTTCGATGACTGACAAGCAAGCGCGAAAGAGGTGATCGATGACTGACTTTGACTATCATGGTTCTGTGCGTGGGTATCATCATCACGGGGATTAAGTCGCTATATTGCGACAAAACCCATGTTTCCACTTAATGCACTTGTGAAATTCGCACTGGTACGTGAACTAAACCCAGTAGTACTTGGTGATACCATACCACTTGTATAGGCGCACACCGCCGCTGAACTATTTCGAAGATGCCCAATGGTGGCAGGAGAACCCGTAGAACAACATGAAAACGATAGAAACCGCACAGACATATCGGGAATGGATCATCAGCATCAATGACGTTCCCAGCCGTTTGCCACAAAAGCCGCATATCATTAGTTGTGGAGGATCCCAAGGCGGGGTTTGGAACATGTTCCAGACATCCGGAGGCAAAATAGGGGTTCTTCTTTCATGCCTCTTCTCGCCTGGTCTTGACTTTGCTTGTTGCGAGATGAAAATTAGGCACGGTGTAAAAAGAGGGACATGGTTGTCAACAAGAACAACAACAACAACAACGACGGCAACAAGCGAACAACAACATGGTGTTTCCGATGCAATCGTCGACCGGCTGTTTGTGCATATCTCGTAAGCTGGCCGGGGATTTGTTGCATGTCTCTCTGTCTGATGTCGGCCGTGCCTTGAGTGTTGGTTTTACATACTGACTAGGAAGGGGTCATATTCCGAGCGTGCTAAGGACCCCTGAGTTATCAGTTGTTTGTCAGAGCAGCATTTCGGTTCGCAGCAGAAAAAAAAAAAAAAAAAAAAAAAAAAAAAAACATGATTCCACTTAATAATATCAGAACATGTCTGACGAGGGGGTTTTGTTTGAGGGGTTTGCAAGGGGTCAAACAATAGGCAACAACATCAACATCAACATCAACAAAGCACAAACACGCATTCCAAGTACGACGTGATCACTCGGTACTGTAAATGTGCTGTTGAACAACAACGGATCGGATGGTAAAACCCCGTCAACCACGTCCAAGCTTGGTGTCGGGCTGATGATATGTGGCGCTGTCCTAAAGTCAGGCACCCCAGGCACAAGGTCGCTCGCGCTCTCTTTCCCTCTCATCGTTGTGGCTGAAACATGAAGAACATCCATGTCTCTTGCTCATCCTTGCTTTGCCCTCGCTCATCATGCCCTTGAACGCCTGTCGACGCGAGAGATCATCGGCAGGGGGGTTGCGATGGTTCTTGAACCGAACCATCAAACACACCGCCCGCAACATCTCGTTACCAACTACCAGTTGTGTTATGTACGATAAGATAATGCTTGGCAAGTTCCTTTGTCTGGTCCCGCTAGATCTCAATGCGTCCTTGTCTTGTTCTTGTTCGACAGTGAGCTCTTTTTTTTTGCTTGTCTGTTATGAGCCGGCCGCCAAGACTAAGACCATAAGAGTAACTGATCAACATCTGAAACGATTGCGCTGGAAGAACCCAGCTTGAGACCTTTTGCGTGGGGGCTTTGACGGAACAGACCAGGCGCGCCTTATTTTTTTCATCGAGGGACAAAACACGTAACCATCAGATCACCCAGGTGTCGAAACGCTACAGGCTGAAGCAGTCCTGGCCCCAGGGTAATCGACAAGACGCGCATACTCCGACATGCGATTTTGCAAACATTCCCATGTAGGCGAATCAAAACCTGCGGGAGCTGGTGTGTTAGTTTAGCCCCGGCCGGGGCTTGGCCGACAAAACGGATGCGGAACGAAGGCAGCCGGTAATACGGGCTTTTTGCGGGAGTAGGAAGGAGAACAACGCCCCCCGTCCAATGCGCATGTCCATCCCCCTTTCCATCGAAACATACCTGCCCAAGATACTTGGTAGTATCATCTTTCGAGGGCTATCGTAGTCTAGTCAGTCGCAAGTGCTTATGCACATTCATCAATCAAGAATCGACGCAGACTGGCGACGATTATTATTATTATTACTATTGTTTTTTTTTACTTCCTCGACGGCCCTTAGCCTAGAGTTGCCCCTCTTGGGCGAGCTGTGGTGCGACTACGCTTCCCGTCAGTCCAGTGTACCTCAGTTTACTATAGACTCGTCTGGCCAGACCGACTAGAGAGAAAGAAAAAAAAAATCAACCGACTCACCCCCGCGGCGTCATGGAGATGTCCACGAAAGTGAAAAAGCCGAGCTGAGAAAGAGCTTCATGCACAAGGATCAACATTAACAGGTACAGCGTAAAATAAGTGGAGGCTAGCGCGAACGTCGGATCGCCGATATGATGTCGCTAGCAATCACAAGATTGAGCTAAGGCGCGGGGAACATAATAGCAAGAAAGTATTTACTAAAAAAAAAAAAAAAACTGTCAGTCGATTATGAGAAGAAAGAAGCGCAGAATGAAAAGTGGAAAAAAAAAAGAAACAATTAACGAGACACAAGCCTCTGAAAGCCCGAATATGCCTCAAACCCGCTCAAAACGTCACCGCTCATCAGCCCATCGCGGCACGAAAAAAAAATAAAAATATGAGAAAAGCAAACCATGGACTTCCTAGTGAATCATGCTATTGCAATTAACCACAGTGGTAACCAGAGTGGGAAAGAAAGAAAGCAACCGTCTGAGGTTCGTCTGCCCAGTGAGGAAAGGGAGGGCCCGACACACGGACCACAGCCTACTCGCTACCTACGTACTTACCACTTGCAATGTAGTACTGTACGCTGCCAATACCACCTACAGTAAGCTGAATTGCTATAGTACTTGTACGTCCTGGGAAAAAAGCAACTTGGCGACTTGGATGGGCACAACTCGGCACTCCATCTTGGTTCGTGGGCCTTGTGCCTGCGCTATTTTCCTTTGTCAGCTACCTCGAGGCCCACATGCATCGTGTCATAGCCTCTCCCTGTACCAAGTTTTGAAAGTTGAGGCTCGATGCTACTCTAATACATACGGATACAAGGTACTGCCGGGCCCGAGTAATATCGAAAAATTGCTAGCACGAATGTGCCAATCACTGGTGAACGCAACTTTGCGTCTTGTATCCGTCAGAAAAACAATCACGACTGGCAGTGGTCAGGTACGCACTCGAGCATCCCGCTGTCAACCACGGTGACCCAAGTTGGAACGAAGGTGCATTACCAAAACCTCGAAAATTAAGGTGTGGATGGGGTGCCTGCTCCCATTGCGACCCTCACCCGAGGGAAAGTCACAATCTACCCTCAAAGCAGACTTAATATCCCGTAATAAAACAAAGATCGGCTGGCGTGACATGAAGAATCTGCAAGATCCCCATTGTCCTGCCCTAAGCAGAAATGCCAATTTGCGCCATCGCCAAAGAAACCATACCGTCCCCATAAGGAAAACGTTAAGAAATTAGGCGAAGATTACTGTCCCATTGGTGATGGGGCACGTTCTGGCCGGCCGCTGAAAAAGCAGGAAAAAGAGTACTGTACTGCTGTTACCTTTCGCGCCCCGTAATACGAGATTATCGGCTGCGACTCTGTAGAGTGGGACTCGAAGGACGGGAAGGGGAATCTCGGTGCGGTGCACCCAAACCAAAGAAAAAAAACAAAAAACAAAAAAAACAAAAAAAAAAACAAATTGAGACCGGATTTGGGTGGGCATCACGAACCATTGAGCGAGCGCAAATGAACACCTTCAGAGATGAACAAATAGACAAGAAGAATCAAAGAAAGTTTGCGAAAAAGGTGGGCTCGTGTGACCCGCTCTTTTGCCAACGTCCAAATCTGCAAGCCATTTTTCCCGAAACCAAGCACTCGTGCCCAATAATTCAAGGTCCCACAGGTGAGCCAGAAAAAAAAGATGAAAAAAAAAAAAAAAGATGGCGCCCCTTCTTTTCTGACTGGATTTCTGGAAGGAAACCCACGCATTACAAGCAACCAACATGGAAATTTCCAGCATGCCACCCTAGGTTACGATGGGCGACTCGAGGACCTGCACCGATTGGTCCCTGGGTTTTAGTCTGTGTGTGTGCGTTTACGTACCACGTCGATGTGTTATGCGCATGCACGGACCATCTCAACCATCTGTCTCGACAGCCTCACTTTCGTGCATTGTTGTGCAGAGATGTACAGGACAGTACTGATGGATGATGGATGATGGATGGACGGATCTAGTTAATGATAGACACAACCAGAAATACTTTTCACAACTCGAGTCGACCAATCTAAAGGAAGAAAAAAAAAAAAAAAAAAAAAAAAAAAAACAAATTTGATTGCCACAGCCTTCATGAATCTGACCATGTACTCTAAGCAAAACCGTGAGCAGCGGCTCAAACTAACCACCCTGAAGATCAATCATTAGGCCTCAATAATTAAGAAGTAATTACCATAATAATTGCCATAATTATCTGCAACACGCCCATCTTGCCTGTCTTGCTCACTCAGTTACGACATAGCATAGCGGGAATTTATTCGCAGAGTGGCTGAGCTGTTATTGCCTGCTGACGAAGGAACATTTGCCTGCGGCCAAGGATGAGCGCACTCGGACGTACCGGTCGCCCTGACCGCTAACAACAATCACCCCAAACTGGGAATCCTCTCTCTTTGTGTACTGCTGCCTGTTCTCGCAGGCTAGAATCTTCCTTGCGGGAAGTTCGGTCGTAGTGTTGCATTGCATAACATAACAAAGTCGGCGCAAAACAGCGTCGGCCTGGGAAGAAAAACAACCAACGATCAGAGGAAAATAAAATAAGGAGATACGCAAGCGGGCAAAAAAAAAAAAGAAGAGACAAAGTCCAGATGCAGGTCGTTTACAAAAATACCACGCGGTTCATCAGACGAGAGTTGCATCTGAAATTGCCACTTTGTAAACAGAACACACCAAGAAAAAAAAAAAAAAAAACGTGCCACTGGGGTTTTACGGTACTGCGCCTGCTACTCTGTTGCAAGATGCGCTGCCGCCGAAACAAACATCCGAGATGCTTCGCAGAGTTCTGCGCCAATCCTTCTCAACTGCGTAAACAACATCAAATCCACATCAACCCCCCCGGCTGCTTACTATGATATGATGATGATATGCACGGGGCCGAAAAGGAGGGCGGCAATGTCAACCGCCGGCCACCTGACCAGGCCCAACAGCAATCGGGTATGAGCGATCTGTGATTGGTCATTACCTTTCTTGCTTGCCCCCTTCTACCAAGGCTTCTGGCCACGATCAACCGTTTCTAATCTTGTTACCTTCTGGAGACCTAACCCTTGTTGTGGGCCGAGGGTGCATCGGTCTCGGACTTTTTTTTTTGGTTTTTTTTTTTTTCACTCTACAGGCACACTGGGACCAAGACTAGGGGGGACTCATGGTCCCACAAGGGGAAAGGCTACCATGGAAAATGCCACCAAAAGTTTGCGTGGTCAGCTGTCATGTGTGGGATAGGCGGCAGGCCCCATAATTGTAGGCGAGAGCGGAAAAGGGCCAAAAAAAAAAAAAAAAAAAAAAAAAAAAAGAGAAAGACCAGTCACCAACGACGGTTATGCTGCGCTGTGATAAATTGCGGAGAGGGACGTTGCCGCCCGGGATACCTTGTCCGCAACCGCCGAACGTCCCGGAACCCTCTCCTAGTTTCTGCATTTCTTTCCTCCCTTGATCATCCTCTTTCCTATCTTGTGAATTCGCCGTGTTGAGGTTGTTTGTTCCATGCGCAACTGTTATGCAAAAGATTGTGCAAGACCCCGCGGTCTCCGCCGGCCACCTGTCTCGGGCCGGGCCATCAAATTGAGAGTTTTTTTAGCTTTCGGCATCATGTTATAAGTGATACATATCTAATGACCACAGGGGCCGCCTGCGCTGAGTTTGTGAAAACTTTCTCCGGCTTCAAAGAAAGATATACTCATAGCAGAGGTAATCTTATCGAGTCAAGACCTGTCGATGTCGATCTCCAAAGAAAGGGAAAAGATTATCGACTTGGAACTTCTTGACTCTTACTTAGTTTATTTGGGCTCGGTGAAAGCCTCTGACGAAAGTTTGCGGAAAAAGAAAAAAAAGGAAGAAAGAGTAAGAGAGTAATGAAAAGATCACCCTGGCTGCCTCTCGTGATGACCACGCAGCTCTTCACAAATTGACCGCATAAAGAAAACTTGATGATTCCTGTTTGGGGTGGCTGGCAAAAGCAACACAGCAACGCCTGTTGCATGCAGCCACGCACATCAGTGCCTGTCTGGATTGGTCTTTTTGAACCAACCAATTGCGAGTCTCGACTGAAAAAGTATTGGTGCAAAAGATGACTGACAGCTGGCTAGGGGCTGGGCATCGCGAAAGAAACACAACAATGTATGCAGTAGATAGGCGAATATGGAAAAAGTAGTCACGTTTTCATATTTTCCCCCCAAATCATTGATTAAAAATGGCTGGGCAAAAAACTACCCCAGCATCCTACGATGCACCTGCATGGAGACAACCCAACCCCCTAACCGTTACCGCCGGCTGGCGTCATGGACCTTAGATTGTTGCTTAAACGTGTGCTGTGCCTCCCTAGCGAACCCGGCAGCGAAATGTGCGAAATGCATGCGACCAGAGGGAAAACAAAACGCACGAGCCGTCTACCGCAGTATTACTGTACTGCTCCCTACTTAATTTATGGGATCTGATAATGCTGACAGCGACTGATGGAACACGCTGATGCTTTGCCAAGGCGCTTCCGAAGGGGACTTTGGGGGAAAAGGAAGATTAGTCGACGTGAGGCAGGTCCCTATTTTCGCTGCTGCTCCGGCGAACTCAATGCGAGATGCAACGGGTGGACCCAAAATCCGATTGCGTTTCCTCTTGCGACAAACGTGCCGATAGAAATTTATCCGGAAACTTTTTTTTTCTTTACCTTTTTCCTGCTCACCTGACCGTTATCCATTCGTTATCAGCTCTGATTCAATGAGCCACGGGTACACAGGAAGTGCCCTGGTGCTTCATTATTCAGTGGAGGCTTGGACTTTCCCGTTCCTGCTCGATAGGTAATTTTTTTTTTTCTTTTGCGCCAAAACCTAAAGGGAACAGCGCCCAAAACAAGATCGTCCAATATACCCGGCAAATCTGTCGATAACCCCAGGCATGCATGTCGACTGACACACGCGAGGTAGAGGCCTTCCCCTCTTTTGCCAGTCGTTCGTGCTTCATCTATGCTGGGGACTGTCGCGAGCACGCCAAAAAAAAGGTTTCATGGACCAGCAACCGAAGTAGACTTTTTATTTGTGCCGAGCATAATATTTTGTTGTTGGGTTTAGTTCGCATAGGCAGGCAACAACTGTCGGTCAAGCACAGCATTATCTGCTTGTTCTAGTCATGTAAACTTGTGATCGAAAAAAAAAAAAAAAAAAAAAAAAAAATCAGCCAACATCAAAGAAATCCCAGGTTCAGCCATGGGATTGATTGTTGGTCTCACCATTGATTTTGAGTTGTACGTCCCGCCGCCCGTCCGTTAATTGATTCGCATTTTTTTTTTATCTCGCTGCAAGTGCTATGCCGGAGACTGCCCGCGCCTAGAATCGTAAAGCCTAACTTACATGTATCTTCCCCCCCTACTACCAACGCTTTCATTGGCCTCAAACTGGCGCCAAGCCAAAAGTTTGTTTGTTTTGCCTTTCCTCTGAACATCGGCGAAGCATAATCACGCCCCAAGGATATACTAGGCAAGCAGCGCAAAGGGATTACCGCGATTACAAACTACGTACCGCCCGTAAACTGCAATGGAAGATGCTTGCAGTGGCTACCAGAAGCCAACCGGACAAAGATTCAACCTCCGCATTCGGTGGACATTTGGAATTTGGCCGCCGAATAGAATTTTACTCCTTTCCTGCTCTTTTCTACATGGATCGCTACGCTTCAAAAAGTTATTCTGGCTACCAAGTATACCTATGTAAAGTAGTTGTTGCCACCGCGTAAACACACACGCACGCAAATGGGGCTATTCACCCCGTGGGAAAATGCATCCAAAATCAATGCACAAGGATACAGGCCTCAGTCTGGGCAAAGCAAATACCATAGGGATAGACTCAACGGAGCAGGCCGTGTTACGTACAAGGCAAGGCGTACGTAGGGGATACTTGGGGTATCAATTACTTGCTTTCAGACAAGGGCGGGGAACACTGGTCGGGTCGCATAGAGCAGAAAAAGGAGAAACGGATTTCCGTACTACTGGCAAGATAGTACTGTACTGTATGTGCTGCGCCGCATGGACGGCCCATGTTTCGCGACGACACCACCGCTCGTCGCGGCTGGAATGAGATCTGCCTACTATGACGATGAAGCCGACGATTCGCAGGCAGCCGTGGGGCCACCGTCGGAGTCAGCAGAGCATCAAAAAAATTCCAGAAGGGGGATCGTCGCCTACACCACAAGAAACATCCCAATATCTTAGTGGAGTAGGAGGAACACTGTTAGCAAGCTGTTCAGAGAGGGCGACACAGAGGGCAAAGGGACAAAGCAAGCACAAGACACATTCACACACATTCACACGCACATAATACTCATAGTACCACATACGATGGTACACACACTCACGCAAGGCAAAGACAACAAAACACACATCTTACACCACCCCATCTACTATCGAGTGCGACTCTGACTGTCCGCTTCCAATCTCTCGTTTTCTCCCCTTCCCACCCCAAGCGCTGGGCCACTTTGGTGCATCGTCATTCGTCGATGCAGACGGAGCCAGACAAGTGTCCAGGGTTTTACCAGGATGTGTGACTGGTCCGATTGTGGTGGACTTGAGCAAAAGCGTTAGTGCAATGGGTGGTGGTGGCGGTGATACTCGTACCACACCCTTCGAAGTGGGGCCCGTTATTTCGTTGTGACAGCGGATTATATTATGAGAAAGTCGGTCACAAGCACACCCTGCGTCTCCTGAGTGGACGCCCCAATGTATCGTAGTTGGTAGGCAAGCAAGGCAAGGTTTTGGGGCAGGCCTGCCCTGCCTTCTGGGCCTGCCACTAACTTGTGCCAGTAGAATCCGCAAGCGGCGACTCCACACCCCCCTCAATGCAGGGATCTGTCAAAACCTCAAGACGAGCAAAGGAGCCTTGGGAGCGTCCTATCCATGACGATCCATCAGCCGGGGCCAATCCTAGCCCGCACTTGAAATAGATGTGCATGGAGTGGATCCCTGCTACTAAGACCCGGACCACAGCTCTTGCCCATCCAACGGGCTTGTTCCCTGTCGACCGTAGTTCCCACCCTGGTCTCCACGCCCCTCTTCCCAGGCAGGCCACCCTACCAAGTACAGACTACTCCGGACGAGGGCCATGGCGTGCCTGCTATGCTGCTTGGCTTTGCTTTGCTTCGGTTGGGCGACGCAGTTTTAGGTACCCAGGTACATCCGAGATGCAAGTCCCTACAGCCACCCACACCCCTGCTCCAGTTGGGTTCTTTCCCATCCTGTGGGGCCCTACCACTCGTGTGCCAAGCGGGCGTGTGGGCAAGCAGCGGCGAGTGGGAAACTAGCTGCTTGCTGTATTGAATATCATCAAAGGCCTTTCCTCCCCTCCACCTCAGCCTTCATATCTCCAACTTCAACATAACGACCCGTCCTTCTCTACGTTCCTTCCAACACGACTCCTCTCCTCCTCCCTTCTTTCCCTATTCTTCCTTCATCGCCAGGTCAAAGGCTTTCTCTATTATCCCTTTCTCTCTTCTCCTCTACCCTCACCACCAAACAAAAACCGCTACGACCTTCTTAGACCACTCGACACCCTGACTCCTCTTTTTGACGATAATAGGGCAGCCTCCTTTCCACTTTGCGACAACCTCACGACTCGTTGACTCGACGTCACCTTTTGTTCGCAACCAATAATTCGAGGGACCTGGTGATCTCCAGAAGTCCCAAAACGTTTCAACCGGAGGCCTAATTCTACCTGGAATCTTCTATTTCTCTCTACTATCCTCTCTTCTTTTTTCTTGGTCAGACGCCCATCGCTCAGCCGGACTGTTGAGGAACAAAGGAAAACCAGGAGCTCCTATACTCTCCTTTTCTTATTCTCTCTAGCCCGCTGGCCTTTCTTTGTCTACTCCACTGGTCGTCTTGGTCTTTGGCTCCAGCTAAAGCACCACTTGTTCCTGCGATCCTATTTGCAAACCATCTCCCATAGGATATAGGTCCAGGAATCTCTTGGCCCGACCACGACAACCCCCAGATACATCCAATAATATGCAGTTCCCATATGGATACCCGACGCCCCCAGCCTCTCCGTCGCCGTTCGAGCTCCCAAAGTGCGCCATCCAGTCCCAAGTACAGCAGCAGCCGAGATATGTCCCAACGGCGCCTGAGGCTAGGTTAGGAAGGTTCCTTGCCGGAACCCTCCAGCTCCAAGGAATCCTCGGAACAGGAGCATACGGTGTGGTGTACTCGGCCGTGGACGTCAAGACCCAGGTCAGGTATGCCGTCAAGACCCTTAGCAAGTTCAACGCCGACGGTACGCCCCTCGACAGGAGACAGGTTGCTTTCCAGCAGCGTGAGATCCGCCTGCACTGGCTCGCATCTGCGCACCCCAATGTTGTTTCGATGCTGAAGATCATCGATGACCCGGAATGCATCTACGTTATCTTGGAGTACTGCCCCGAAGGTGATCTCTTCTATAACATTACCGAGCGTGGACAGTATGTTGGTAAGGACGCATTGGCCAAGCAGGTTTTCCTTCAGATCCTGGATGCCGTGGAGTACTGCCATTCCCAGGGTATCTATCACCGTGATCTGAAGCCTGAGAACATCCTGGTGTCCAACAATGGGGAAACCGTCAAGCTGGCGGATTTTGGCCTTGCTACCTCTTCGGACCGATCTGAGGACTACGGCTGTGGATCGACTTTTTACATGTCTCCTGGTAAGTTTTTGAAGCGGCTCACCACCCGGCGGTTCTCCGGCCCTGGCAACCCAATCCGTGGATTTTTTTTTCTTACGAACTGTCACCCAACCAATTTCCTTCAATCTCAACTAACCTCTTTTTTTCTCTTCTCTTTTTCAGAGTGTCTAGACCATACTACCAGGAGGCCTTACTACTTTTGCGCACCAAACGATGTTTGGAGCCTGGGCGTCATCCTGGTTAACCTGACCTGTGGCCGTAACCCCTGGAAGCAGGCCTCATTCGAGGACTCTACCTACCGGGCATACACCCGGAGCAAGGATTTTCTCAAGACCATCCTGCCAGTCTCGGATGAGCTGAATGATATCCTGGCTGCCATTTTTACCCGGAACCCTGATGAGAGGATCACTCTCCCAGAGCTCAAGGCCAAGATTGCTGCCTGCCCAAGGTTTACTGAGCAACAACAGATGGCCCCGGCGGCATCGCCTGAGTACATCTCATACGTTGAGGAGGATGCCATTGTGGATGACGATGAGGACTACGAGTACGAGGACGCCCCACTTTCGCCTGCGTCGTCCGACGCTTCCGATGACGAGTCCATGAGCGTGTCCAGCCTCGAGGATCTAGAGGATGACTCAGAGGACGAAGATGAATATTGCCCGGGTCCACGCGATGCTGTGACACCGCCCCCTCACCCAGAGTCGGGCGCTGTCATTTTTGACCCGGACTCGGCCGTCCATGGCCACGCTGGAATGCCGTCCGAATACGTTCCACACTTCCAGGGACATTCCACAGTACCTCCGATGCCCATCCCGGTTCCATCGCAGCCAGTACAGATGAACATGGCATATGGTCACCACATGCCCAAGGCGCCAGTTCCTGTTAACCCATACCACATGCACCACATCCCGCACTTCTTGGATGCCATGTACAAGTACCAGGTGCATCATCCTGCTCCTATGCCTGTCATGCATCATCCTCATCCGGCCCATTTCCATCAGCATCACCAGGTACCCATGTTTGCCTGTTACTAAAACCCTCTGGCCACGCTGCTTGGATTTCCGGTCATTATTTAAACGACAACGCTGCATTTTCGGGACTTTCCATTTTAGTGCCAGCGTGTATTACGACAACAAAAGCTATCACGACAAAAGCCGGACTCTTGATTTGTGTTTCGTCCACCAAAAACATTGACCAAAACATATAACTGTATTTAATCCCGGGCCCTCACGACACTTAGGCCGCTTGTTTTGACGCATTCTTTTGCCTCTTTTTACATTTTCCTTTGTTATCAAGGTCCAAGCCGAGCTCGTGCAAGGACAACATTTATTTTGGATCGGAGCATTTCTTTTTATTTTTTTTTTCTTTTTACGATGGCGCAAGAAATGTTTTAGGTCGTTGGTATGACCGAGATTGTATGGAGTTGGGGGGTTTCATTTTGTCCCAAGACACGGCGGGTTTGATCTTTTTGGCTATTGTCTTTTTCTCTTTTGGGGTGGCAATCTCTTTTTCTGTTCACAAGATCACTAGAACGGAAGGAGTTTTCTTTTTTTTTTTTTCTCACGATACCGGGGGGCTCACAGGAGTTTGCTTTGAGCTTCTGCGAGACAGTCGTTTGGATGATACCATTTCCTACTTTTTCATTCACATCACTGTGTTTTGTACGTTTTATTTTTTTTATTCTTTGGTCGGAAGCGTGTCTTTGCTCTTGCGAGAGATCAAAATCTGTCTTGGGAAAAATTTCGGAGGCCACATTTGGAAAATATTGTTTTGTTGCCTAGACATTAACAGGAGGAAGAACGAGGGCGTCAGAACCCCTGATACAAAAGCAAGCTACCGATGGGCAAGAATCCAAGGTGCTGCAAAAAATACAAGATGAACGACCCTCGTCAGTTGGCGAGTTGTCAACCCAAACAACAAGATCCAATGATTCCTGTTAATGATAATGTTACATTGTTACTGTAGGTAGTAAGTTTCTCGATATGATAACAATCTCGGAAGATTCCAGCTGTGATGGTGCACGTGAGTTCCAGTTGATGCGTCCTTAACTAGCCAGAACGCTGACCCAAGGACACTCAGCACTAAAGGTAGTCAGGTACGTACTTGGTTCCTTAGACTCGCTCTCTAGGCTGTTAAAAATAGTGATGACTCCATGTTGAGAGCAATTTAAGGAGGCAGAGAGCAACAGTAGCCTGGGATTGGTCGCAAGGGGGAAAACCAAGAACCAAAAAAAAAAAAAGGTGTGATTGATATCGCGGTGACGCAGGATAAATTACGCCCGTACTACAGTAGCGTCTTACAGTAGGTAGTTGGGGATGCTTGCTAGCCTTCCTCCCCCACTTTCCATCTGCACGCTTACGCAGTTCATCTGCCATTTTATCCGCTTTAGTCTACTTGTCCACGACTAAGGTGCTGATCGATGATCGTTTGAATAACTGGGATTGGGAAGACTCGTTCGTAGTGGGTGGGCGGCCGGGGGTGGAAGAAGGAACGAGGACGACGAGGAACAAAGCAAGGGGGGGTATATCGCAAAAAGCGCTGCGCCCCGACGGTCTGGTCTCTTTTCTTTTCTTTCATTCTTTCTTGAACGCCCTATGTTTGGTACAAAACTTAGCCAAACTAATTCCCCGTTCCCAACCTTTTCCGTCTCCCTCCCATGATATCCTGGCATGTTCCCGTTCCAAGGTAAAAAGGCCGGCGGGCGCCAGGTTCGTTTTTTTTTTTTGCAGATCCAAGCCACTTCCGGCTTTTTGTGGCAGCTTGCAGCAGCAAAGTCGGAGCAGAGCCATGTCCCAAAAAAAAGGAACCCGAGAGGCTTTTTTTTCACAGCCCAGACCTGATCTCCTCGCTCTGCTACCCAACTTGGAACCAAAGAAAAGCGCTAGAGTAAACTGGGCTTGTAGGGTGCCTTGTAGGGGGTATCTTGGTGTTGAATGGGAAATAGAGAACAAGAAAACTAGCTTGGGAGTCGTCAGGGGGGGAAGGTACGCGATAATAGGTACCGGGGCGGGCCTTCAGATAAATTATCCCGAGTCTTTTATTGGTAAATAACGTGGGGATGGAACGACCGTCGACATGATGACGGAAGGATCAGCCCCAATGCCCAGTAAGTCAAATAAATTGATTTCTATTTTTTCATTTAATAGGAATGATGGTTGCGGGCTCGACCTGGGCTTTTCCTGTGGCTTTTGTTTTGTTTATTAATTTGTTTCTCTTTATAAATGCGTGCTAGGATCAGAAAAAGTAAGCAGGTAGGTACCTTTTACCTCAAACGCGCGCGGTGTAATACCGGCCAAACGGTGCATTGTCAAGTACAAGAACCGAGACTTGAGGTGTTCTTTCTTGTTTGTGGTTCTTTTTTGCCATGGCCCAGGGCTAGTCGATAAATGGAAATTTTGGGGAAACAAGAAGCAACACCCCCAAGGCAAACTCAACTCCAAAAACGATAAATGGGATGAGCGAGTCAGGATGAGGAGAAAAGGTGGAGACGTAGGTTAAAGTGCATCATTTCCTTTCCACCCATGCACTTGCAGCCTGTCTGCAATGTGATGATATCTATCGCGCTGAAGGGGGTGCTGATTGTCTGACGGGTCTTCTCGTTCGTTATCGTTCTAATTGCGCGGCAGCCAACTTTTTGTTTTCTTTCTCTCACCTTCCCAGCACCATGCTAGATTTGAAAGGCACGGGGCAACCACGGCAATTCCCTACCGAGCAAAAAATCATGCACGTCTTGTCCACTGACAGCCCATCGCGAAAACTGTGCCACCGCCATGCGATTTTGATGCTACAATGCTGTGCAGCTTGCCGCAGCTCGGCTGTGTTGGTTCCCTTTTGCCCCCTCGTACAATGGGTATTTTCCTTGGTTGCCAATTCATTTCATTTTTCTTCTTGGTTCCCTCTCCTCTATTGCACACACAATCACCCAACTACTGAGTAAGCACACTGCTATGGTGGTACTCCTACTGCTGGTTGCTACCTTACTTATGGGGGGAGTGACCTAAAAGGATGCCAACAAAAAGCAAAGACGCCTCCCGCCGCAAACCTGCATCTTTCAAGAGCATGCAGGACCAGTAGGAGCCTGGGCTTGGCCTAGGGCGCAACAAATGCGTGGTTCCCTCCATTTTTCCTGCTTGACGGCGGCATGTCAGCATCAGGTCCGTTGGCGCTAGGCGCTGATGGGTAAAGAGGATTTCTGCATGGCGCATGCACGTTGTGGCAGCACGCTTTTCCTCGAACTTTTGTTTGGCAGCACTAGAGGAGATGGATTTGACTGGTCAGATTGATATCTCCTTGCTCTCTCTGTTTCTCTCTCCTTCTCCTTCCTCCCTTTGCGTCTGCACTATGCTTCTTGTTGCCCAATCAGCGTTTTCCCCAGGTTCCCATGGGAACATCCTTTCCCACCCTCCTCTTCATATTCTAGATCAAGGATTGATCCATAGTCAAAAACCTTCAACCATTCACCGTTGCCCGATGTCCTGCATGACCTTTTATCTATCTCCACTGAGGCTGGCAAGAGACTGGGGCATGTTACTGGCTACAGAGTTGGTTAGATTGGACAAGGACGCCTGCGAGGTTGTCCGCTGAAGGGCGAAAAAAACTGTAATTCATCACCCCATTTTTTTCCCTTTTTGTTCCCACACCCAACCCGCACTATATTCCCTTGACTCTGCCCGTTCTCTTACGTGGTAAGCTGGACCTGCCAAATCTCACGACACATACATACATACATACATACATACCTTAGCTTTACCTTCATCCGTCAGACTGGAGCCTGCATGGCTAGCGTACTGGCCGTGCATCTATCACTCTACCCTCGTTCGCATCTTGGCCCTGCTCCTTCTTCTGAACACAACTGGTTGCACCTGTTCCTTGCCTTGGCCCTTACTGTTCCCTGCAGTCTGCCCATGGACTTAATTTTCACGGTAGTGTTATTATCACATTGCATACGTAGAGTAGCGTGGCACTATAGTTGGCATTCGACAAATGCTCCTTACTCAGTTCCCCCGAGGTAGCTAGCATAATGGAGTATATCCCGTAGCAAATGCTCCCCTTGCTGTGCTGCCTTCATATAACATGACCGTATACGCTTCCGATTGGTTTAGGGTGCACATACGGGCGCAGGAATCCTCTCTACTATGCACATATTCCGGCCCACAAAAACACGCAGGCCAGGCCTCTGTTGTCATTGCTTTTTTTGCTGTTGGGGGGCGGTGAAGGGTCAGTCGTTCATTGTGCAGTCGGGCGTCTTGAATACCAGGGTAGGCAAGTGCTTCCGTAGAGAAGGACGACACCATCCATAGGCATCCATCACCTACCGGCTTGTTTCTTCCACGAGTCAACTGGGATGGTCTAAGCTTCCCGTGTAGTATAGTTACCAATTACCACTTTGGGGGGTGTCACTACGAAGTCTGCCTCTGTTTCAGAATCTCTTGTTTTTTTTTGGAGCATGCTTCTTCGCTGCTGCCAGGAAGACAAGAAAAGCACTGCCTCCTGCGCATGGGGAACTCTAATAAGGAAAAATAATAGTAGTAATAATAATAATAATAAATATCAACATCGATGTCGGCCGACACGGGCAAATCCCTGCGGCTATGGTGGTTTCGCGTGATTCCCAGAGCTTGGACGAGTGGAAACTCTTGGGGATTTGGGAAAGGTTTTTTTTTTTTTTTTCTCTCTTTCTCTTTTCAGTTTGCGGTGCTCGGCCCGCGGCTCTGTCGAAATCGCAGCCGTCTCATGTCAGCAGTCACATTCCGTCCGGGCGCTCAGACGCTGACAGAAGTCTGTCTCTTCTGATGCCTTGTGTCTAATCTGTGCGAGAGTCGCTCAAGAGAGACAGATGTCGGCCGGCACGAGTAAGACGAGAAGATAGGTGCAGGGCACGTTGTCCTTGCTTCTTTGGGGGTCGGCAGATCTCGTCGCCGCGAACCCCCTTGTTACACTCACCCATCGCAGCCCGATATGCGGGCAGGTGAGTGCTACGAGACCAGCGAGAGAGAGAGCGCGAGCGGGGGGGGGGGGGGCGAAATACCAGCAGGTATCCATGAAGCGGTGAGGCCAAAAAAGACAAAATCCCCCAAATGCCGGCATGTACCGGAAGTGGGGATACGATCCGACGTTGTTCTTGCCCCCACCACACGCGGGCCCTACGGGAGGGTTCCGGACGGAGCTACGATCACCTCAAATCAGATCAGAGAATGACATGGACGCCGGCGAACCTTTTCCCCATCGCTTGAACTGCCAGCCCCACAACCCAGCCCTCCAGTTGGATACCACATGAGGTAGGTGTCCGTTTTTTTTTTTTTTTTGTTTCTGTCCCAAAGCATCATGCTATGTTACTACACTACACCGCTGTGCGGGAGTAAAGGTAGTCTTGAATACAAACATGTACGTGTCTGCGATATATTGCCATCTATGCTACTCTTTTGCGATCGATGTCCCCCCAGCCACGGCCAGTGAGTGACTCGATGTTGTTGCCAAGGTACGTCTATTCCACTTTGACTTTTTTTTTTCTTTCTGTCTTTTTCTTTTCTTTTCTTGCTGCAAAGTCATCCAAAGTGTGGGGCGTCATTTGAAATCTTGCATTGCCCGGGACGCGCGTAGGGTTTCTTTGTGTCTGATCCCTCTGTTCTGGGGGTTTCCTTGTTACACTGTAGGCATGTCATGTCCTATGCTGGATCACGGGATTTACCAGGCATTGGCGTGGACGAGCGGACATAATGCTTGGCAAGTCTGTATTTGGGAATTTCAACTGCAAGGACTTTCCTGACAGAATTTCATTTTGGAGCGAGGAACAGATACGATGCATGCATGCTAAGAAGAAAGAGAGGGGGGAAAAAAAAGGTGCCAAAGGGCACGAGCCAAAATCTTGACGCATGCACAAGCCAGAACGTGAACCCTACGGAGTAATGCGAGGGAACGGGACTTCGGCCTGGCATATGTCACCTGCCGGCAGCTAAATTAGCAAGCATGAATCGCGGTCGAGGCTGTCCAGCACAGACTCTCCGTTGACTAGATGGGCATATAACGTACCACATACAGTACGAAAGATGGCGGCAGCATCGCCGGATTCGGCCCAATGGGCTATTAACCCGAAGCCATATCCCAAGCCTCACCATCGCGTTTCCAGTTAATCAAGCTGTCTAGCCATGTGCAATCACAGCGTGGCAGAAGCATGTAGGCTACAGCCTGCTGGCGATTTTGAGATGCTATTCTAGCATAGTTGGTTGTCTTTTTTTTTTTTTTTTCTCTTTGCAACATGTGGCTCATAGTATAAAGCCCCGTGTAAGTAAGTGGGCCTCTTTTCGGAGCAATGCCGAGAAAGAAGACGCGGCTCTTCTTGTTTGTCTACGTACAGTAGTAATAAGGAATAAAGAATCGAAAATCGCCCTAAAGATAGCAACAAAGGAAACAAAAACAAATGTTACCTACCCACGTCTCCCGTCAGCTCGCTTGCGCTGATCATGTTCGAGAAGTCCGGCCGGTTTAAGCGGAGATCAGGGAAAAGCCGATGTTTCTGACTTGCAACGAACAGGTGGACTTTTTTTTTTATTTTTTTATTTTTTATTAATTTTTTTTTTTTAACTTTTTTCTTCTTCTGATCTTTTGTTCTGTACTATTCTGCCCCTTGTTCCCTGGGGAGGCCTGAGCTTGTTCGGGGTATATCTGGATTGTACGTAGTACTTTTCGGGAAGAGGGCGAGGGTCAAGGATATGCCGCGATTGTCCGTGAGCAGAGTTTGCTGCAGGGGCCAACGAACCCAACATTGAAGTAGAATTATGCGTGTGTGTGTGTGGCCCCCCATGTTAAACGAAGACGACGTTGCGGTGGGTGCACGGGATGTTTAAAACCGTAAAAAAATAATAATAATAATAATAATAATAATGAAAATAAAAAAAAAGAGTTACGACAAAAAAGGAATGAACTGACAAGTGAACAAAGTTTTCTTGTTTATTCAGACCTTTTCCCAGCAGCGTGGGCAAACGTGTTTCGTAAAATATATACACACACACGCACACACACAAGCCCCCCCATCCTTCCCCCCAGGCTCTCTCCACAGAGTAAACCCGGCTTTTCGGAGAAAGATAAAAAAGAGACTTTGTCGGCCGCCAAACGTCAAAGAAATATTAGTAATACTAAGAATGATAGATAGAAAACAAAAACAAGAATCAGACCAGGCCGTGCTTCAAGTCCATCCCAATAACGGCAAGAGAGAGAGAGAGAGAGAGAGAGAGAGAGAGAGAGAGAGAGAGAGGGAGAGAGAGAGAGACGGAAATGCGGCGACATGTCGCAGATATCAAAGCTAATTTTTTTTGTTTGTTTCTTTTCTTCCTTCCCTGGTCTTTTCTTCTTCTCGCTTATGGTCAAAACCTTGTCTCGCGTTTCTGTTGTCTCTCTCTATCTCTCCTGATCTCCTGATCTCCTGATCTCTCCCGATCTCTCTCTTCCTTGGTCCCTCCAAGTCTAATATTCTTCTAAACCTTACCCTTGAAAGCAAAGCAAACGCCCGCCGAGAGGCCCATGGAAGCGCTAGAAACTCAAAAAAGAAGATCATGGGGGGAAGGGGGGGGGGGGGGGGGGGGGGGGGGGGGTAGGGTTAGTACCTTTTTTTTTTATGTTTTGTTTCTGTGCCTAAACGGTACCTACTACTCCTGACCTACCTTGTACTGCTTTACTCAGCTTTGCAAGTTAGTCGCAAGTTAGTGAGCGAGCGAGCGAACTACCATGCACAACACAGGTTGGTTTAACGGGGGGTCCACTATTCTCTTTTGATGCCAGACTTTGCCGTAAAAGGAAACAAACAAACAGGCATTTTTTTTTCTCGAAGGGAGAGTATATCAAAGTCTAAGACATCCAAGACCCAACGGGCACAGCGAGGCTTGCAGGCAAGCCGGGTTTTTTTTTTGCCCAGCCTGGCTTGCTATTGTTTATACTTTTACCAAACAGAGTTTCGGGTCGCGTACGCATGGCGTCTGCCGCGTCAACTAGATAAGTGACCTGCAAGTCTGTGCTCATTTTTATCGCCCAGTTTATCCGCGTACTGCGGTTTCAGGGGAGGAGGCCAAGAGGCCAGGCGTTTAACTCTCGGCAAAATCTCTGTCTCTGTCTGGTTTTTTTTATCGTGTCTGTGTGTGTCTGTGTGTGGTTTGTCGCCGCTTTTTGTCTGGACGATAAGAGGTTGCCTGATAGACTTTTTGATAAAGAAAAGGAATGCCCTTTGTTACACCCACCACGGGAAGAGTAGTATATACCTCGTTCCATCCTATGTTGTTTGGTCCATGCGATCAAGTCTTATCGTCTCTTGTGGTTCAAACAATGCAACCCTCGACGGATACAAGCTTACCACAAACCTTAGCATTGACAAGGCCAGGGTATACGCACGCACGCACTCCCGCCTGCATGTATGTAAACTCAATTACTTGCCATTTACCGACTGTCTACTATGGTACAAGTCTGCCCGCCTCCCGCCCCAGCATTAGGGCCCCCTGTACACAAATGCAACCACTAGCATGGATAGTGTGTAGCGAGTAAAGGGCTTTTTGCTTTATACAATGCGATTGCCCTTTTTGGGTTTATTCCATCATGTTTTTTTCCCGATATTTTTTTTCTCTCTCTCTTACTTGCTCTTACGATCAGGAGCTAGAAGGGGCTTGGTAAGCAGAAACCAAAAAAAAAAAAAAAAAAAAAAAAAAAAAACTCTATCGTCACGACCAGGCACGATTGCCGCGCGCCCAAGGGGTGGGGGGTTTCGGGCTGACAAGCCTCCGGCGATGCGACCGCGAGGCCGGTGCGTCTCCGAACTGACTTTGTTGGCGCCTCTGCGCCTCTTGCAAGAGTCGTGCTGGGTTCGGGGTCTCGGGGCTTGAGAGTGGGCATGTAATGCGCGCTAGAGATGAGATAGCGTCAAGAATGTACAAGTGACATTGGGAGGAGGCTGGAGAGAAGGAGAAGGGGGAGGTGTGTGTAGGTATTGTTCTGAACATGCTTGAGTTTTCTGGACGCCGCCGCGTTCCTCCGTGGCGGTGTTCTTTCTAGTAGATGGTCAGATCGTATGTTTTTGTTTCCTTAGTGCTCTTTTTCCGCGGCAAACCCGGCAAGAAACAGAACAGAATCAAAAAAAAAAAAAAAAAAAAAAAAAAAAAATAACAAGCGCCGCCATGATTGTACTACTGCTAGAGAAAAGAAGAACTATTGTACCTGAGTGGGTGTTGTGCAGAATAAAAAAAAACCGAAAAGGAGTCTGTAAACCTTCTTCGTTCATCCACTGTTCCCGCTAAAAAAAACCAAAGCATGACGACGTCGGCGAGGAGATCCGGCGAGGCGATGCCGCCAGGAAAAGAATACCATTCCACTCCTAGCACCAAACTCCGTGGTGTCACAAAGAGAGTCTCTTACAGTAAGCACTTGGGGCGATATAGCATAGTTCTGAACGCGCGTCCCTCCACGAGGCTGCGCCGGATGTGCCACCGTCTTGGCCTTTGTTGATATTCTCTCCATCATGGAAGAAAGGGTCACATAGTCCGAGGCAAATAAGTCAATCAAGCCTTTGGTTTGGAGCCGCTATACTAAAGCCACTAGGAAAGAGGAATATAGTAGTCTGGGACTTTGCGAAAGAAAAAAAGAGAAAAGAAAAATAGTCAAAGTAAAAGGTTGCAAAAGATGAATCCGAGGCCGTGACTCGCCGCCGCCCCCGAGATATGATGGGCAATACAATTCCACATGACAGTGATTCGAAGTGACCAACTTCTCCAACCCCCCTTTTTTGAGCAAAGCCTCAAAGTGCCGCCCGGCCGTAAACCCTCCCGTGGCCAAGGTTTGTTTGCTTTGGGTGCATCGACGTCCATAGTCTCCTCTGTGCCGTTACTCCATACACGCCCATCTCCCCCTAGCAGACCCTGCTCGAGTTTTTTCCCCGTCTAGTCGCTCGGCTTCAGTGTCGTAGACGGCGCAGGCTGGTCAGGCTTGATGGAACCGCCAGGGATGGTAGGGTCCGGCTTGATGGGACCGGTCTGGATGTTGCAGACGTTCTGGATCAGCTCTGCCCAGATCTGAGCGCGCTCCCTGGGCGGGAACGAGAGCAGGAACGCCATCAGCTCGCGCTGGTACTTCTCCAGGTCAACCAGACACGGCGACCCGGAGCTCTGGCGCCGGGCCATGCGGCCGGGCACCAGTACCGTCGAGCCCCCGTCGGCCGGGGAGATGCTGACGACGCCCGACGTCTTCTTGACAAAGTACTTGAGTGCCTCGAGCTGCTTCTTCTCGTCCTCGGTGAGGGAGTCCTTGGCCTCCAGCCTCTGGATCTCCAGCTGCGCCTCCTTGATGGCCTGACGGAGGCTCGCCCCCTTGTCGTTTGGAAGGGAGAAAGTCTGGCGCGGGTTGATCTTGCCGCCGATGATGCAGAAGCCCGTCTTCTCAAAGACGTCCTGGTTGCAGCTGCCGCCGGGGTTGCTGGGTTCGAGGACTACACCGCTGCCCGGCCCGATCTGGAAGGTTTGCCGTGTCTCGAGTTCGGCCGCACGCTGGTCTGCTGGGGCCGCGAAGGCCAGGCCCAACAGGGCAAATGAGATGGTGATGCCACGCATCTTGGTTTTATTTGACGTTCTGTCCTAGGGATGGTGGAGCTTGCGAGTGCGTAAATGCAGACGCAGTGTTGCGTTGCTGTTTTTTTTTTTTTTTTTTTTTTTTTCTTTTCTGGATCCTAATGTTGTTTAATATCAACTGCTTCACTGAGCTCTGTTAGTGGCGCCGAGGAGATATTTATAGGCAGATCATTTTCGCCTTTCCAATATAAACATGTTGCCTCTCAATATAAAAACCCCCCAAATAACGTGGAATCTTGGCCCGTCTTGCCTCCCGAAAACGAACCCCCCTCGTCTGGTCCCGCCGTTCGTGGGAACGACCACTCGGTCATGGCTAGCTGAGGTCTAGAATGCCCCTTTGCAGATTCAATATCGATTAAATGAAGTGCAGGGTCAATCTGGGGGGCGAGATCGTGATATAGCCGTTTTGTTTATTTACCCGGACCGGCCGGTGCTGTGATGGCCAAGGCCCGTCAGCCAACCAGAGCACCCGGGCCTGGAAACCGGTACCAGCAAGGGGCCACATCGTTTTCTGCCGCCCCCTGCCAGGACAGACGATTGCGTTGCGACTCTCCCGGAGAAAAAAAACACGTTGGTATCGCACAGAAAACAAGGTTAAATCTGCCTTGTTTGCAATTTGTTGTGGGTACAGCTGAGGTAGGTGTTTTTGATATGGGAGTGGGTGGTCGGCCAATTTTTTATGGTTGTGTCCAAGTTGATCAGGCACTTCCGGTCAAGACAGAGCTGGTTCTTTCCACGGGACTGGAAATGGGCTGACATTTATTTATCATAAGCACGCCACGGTTCCATCGCGCCCCTCACGATGGTGCCTTTTGAGGTAGCGAGGGATGGTACCACCACCATCATCTACTGAAAATCCTACCTCCGCTACCACCACACTCGGTCACATGCTTGCCGTGATGTGTACAAGCACGGCGTAAGGGTCCGACGATCCCCTCAGCTCGACAGCGACAGGCTGCTTATATTGCCCAATTTCGGCCGACGCAATGGGATGCAGGGGGCCTCGAACCGGGGATGTGGATGCTCAAAGCAGGAAACTGGAGTCGAGGCTTGGTACGTCCAAGAATAGATACCGGGCGGCCCGACGGAGATTTGCGTTGTCAGTTTTGCACCGGTGAAAATGCAGACGAAAGCGACAGAAAGAGGTATGCAGCCCTTTTGAGAACAAGGCAGACCCATACCGGAGTGACAAGATTCGTCAGGACCGTCACACTGAAATAGATACCATGACGGCTGTCCAAGCCGGTCTTCCTTGCCGACGTAGCCTGCCGAGTTCGAAGGGTTCTAGGCCTTAACACCCAGTGCGGCCGAGTTCTTTCTTGTGTCGTTGCCGTAGCGCCGTGATAGTCTGCCAGCTGCGGCCGTCTAGTCGAGCTTGAGCTTGTCTGCATTTGTTTGGTGATTCCGAAGATCCGTCTGCAGAGGGCCATTGCGTTCAATCCCCCATGCCGGGCAGTCGACTTCCGGCGGCAGCCTACAGACGTGGCTGGATAAACAAACAGTTCTGGTTTTATCTCTGATGCAATGGCGATACCACATTGAGGTTTGCGCGCATTAATATTTGGGGAATCAGGTGGCCTAGGACTTACGGCTTTGGCTTTGCCATCTGCAGTTTTTTTTTTCTTCTTCTTCTCTAACTCCGTCTCCGTGAGCATTAAGCTAAAAGGTTTTATAGTAATCAGTTTGAGACAAGGGAGAATTGAAAATGAGATGGGTATCATATAACTTTTTGTGCCAATGGACTCAAGAGCGGCGCCTGATGAAATAAAGTAAGAATTCTGTGTTTGATGGTCAAGTCTTCGCCTTCATCTTTCGTATGACAACCCTCTGACCATCCCTCTCCCAGCCGACGCCGTCTTCCCTCTGCAGCTCGGGCCACGTCCTGCCGGCCGACTTTTCCAAGAATCCAACGTCGACAGACAGGTAGGAGCGGCCCAGGCACGACAGCGCATGTCTCCTCATGGTTGGTGCGGCAAACTCCATCAGCTTCGCCTTGTGGCCATCGACCTGGCCTCTCAGCCGAGCAAAGGCGGCATAGTTGTCGTGGGCCAGCGCGTCCAGCACGGCGTCGACCTTGGGGTCGCGCAGGCCGTACCGCAGGCGGGCTACGTGCGCCTCGGACAGGTCGCCACGGCGGCAGGCGGCGTCAAGGACCAGGTAGCCGACGACCTCTTGCAGCTCGACGCTCGTGAGCGGCTGCGCCACGGGGTGGATGCGGCGGAGGAGGTGCTGGATGGCCGGGTGGTAGGACTCGGGCGTCTTGACGAGGATGGCGAGCCTGATGTTGAAGAGGTAGACCTGCACGGCAAAGTCGTCGGCCCGCTTGGTCGCCACAATGGCTTCTCGGAGCTTCCGGAGCGCCATCATGACCACGACGAGATCCTTGGACTTGGGCCCCCCGGCTGCCACGGCGGCATCGTCGGGTTCCGGGAGCTTAGGACCGGCCTGTTTCGTGGCCGAGGTGGGTGCGGCAGCGGCATCTGACTGCTGCGATGGTGGCTTCTTCCCGGTGCCGATGCTCATCGAGGCGAACTGGGCGAGCAGCGAGTCCCTGTCGCCAGCATCGGAGCAGAATGTGAGGTAGCGCTTCACGATCTCTGTGTAGTACTGGTTCTGGGTTCTGGGATCGAGCAGCCTACACAAAAGATGCGACAAGAATCGAGGCTCAGTTCTGGTGTACTTGGTAATGCGGTCCCCTAAGCAAGTCGTTACCTAGTCTCTCCCTTGGATGGGAGTCCCATGGCCTCCAGGGCATCTAATTCCACAGGCTTTAGTCGACCCCATGCTCCAGCTGGTCCTCGACCTGGAGGCATGTCTTTGGAGGACCACCAGAAAAGGAAAAAAAAAGAGGGAAAAGAAAAAAAGAAACCGGAACGTTGGGGCCAATTTGGTGGGAATATATCTAGTTGATCTGTACGTGGGGGTTTCTTTTCTTTTTTTTTGTCCTTTTTTTGTTTCTAAAGCCGAAATTTGAGATTGGTCGCCCAGTAGTCTATCAAGCACGAAATACCTCAAGGTACCGCAATAAGCGTAATTCTACCTACCCTTGAGGCCTTTTACTTCTTTGTCCCATCTGGGGGAGGCTTCTGCCAAGACAGGCAGGAACCGAGTGGGCTTAGCAGCTGCCATGAGGGGCAATAGCGTTATCTTATCGATCACATGACTCCCTTAAATAGAAAACAGGTTTCCTGTACCACTTTTTGGAATGCTTTCAACCAGAGGAACAATATCGTTGGAACCACAAGCAAGTATTGTTAACGCGATACGAAATACCTAAGCCGGGCAGTGTGCTTTGCTTTCAGCTCGGATTTTGCTGTAAAATTCCCAGATCAGTCGCGAAAAAAAAGTGAATCATTAAAATCTGGGGTATTCTGTCGATATCATCTTGTACCTGTTCCTTCGGCTTTAGGTATCAAGTAGCACATCCAGACACTCGACGCATTAAACCGCTGGAGAAGAGAGGTCCCAGCTGAAAAAAAAAGCGACGCTTGCCCTGGATGGACCCGTATCATGCACCGCTGCCTGGCCCCTCCACGTCCGGCCCGATTTCCTCACCCAAAGCTACATCATCCTCCCCTCACACCCTCGCCCAAAGCGAAAAGACTCCCTTGGCATACTCGACAATCTCCTCCCCACCCAGCTTGCTGTCTCCGTAAACACGATCGACAAATGTGATGGGGACCTCGGCGATCGAGTAGCCCATGGCCTTGGCCGTGACGGCGAGGGCCATCTGCATGCTGAAGCCGCGCACGTCGGTCGTCTCAAACAGCTTCTCGAGCACGTTGCGCTTGTACAGGCGGAACGAGCCCGTCAGGTCGCTGACGCCCGGCCGCAGCAGCGTGTCCGCCATGATGTTGGCGCCCTTGGAAGTCATGCGCCGCTTTAGGTCCCAGCCGTGCACGCCGCCGCCTGGGGCGTACCGCGTGCCTGTGACGATGTCGTAGTCGCCTGATTTCTGCTTCTCGATCATCTGCGGTATGAACTTGGGGTGGTGGGAGAAGTCGGCTGTGGGAAAGTGGATAATAGTCAGACGTAAGATCCGCGCAAACGCCACACCTGCTTGTAATAGTCACGTCTCTTCCGTCATAACTTCGGGGCGAACTCTCGTACCGTCCATGATGATAATGAAATTGCCCTTGGCAAACTGGAGACCGTGGACGTATGCTGTGCCGAGTCCTAGCTTGCCTGTCCTGGTCTGGAGGACGACATGCGGCTTGAACACCTCAACGAGCTGCTTGGCGACATCTTGTGTGCCGTCAGGAGAACCGTCGTCGACGATGATGAGCTCCCAGTTGATGTTGCTGTAAAAGTCCAGAGAGCGCAGTGCGTTAGCGACGAAAAGTGGCCATCCTCGCGTGCTACCCTTGTAACGCCCAAGTGAGTACCGACTTTTCTGTGAACGTCTTGTTCAATAGCCAAGTGATGATGGGCAGGTTCTGGCGTTCGTTAAAGGTCGGCAGGATAACCGAGTACAGGTCCTTGCCGGAGGCTGTCTTTTCGGTTGGCGCCATCTTCGCAAAAGACTGGTGTTGTGTTTGAGGATGTGCGACGGCGTAATCTCGGCCTGGATCTTTGGATTCACAATTGAAGCGAGGGCGAGATTTTTGCGAATGATCGATTGAGTATCTCGAAAGGAGCGTCGGCGGTGGGTAGTCGACACGGAGCGGCGTCGAGGTCAAGCTGTCTTTCCCATGTAGATCCAGCTCACACTCAACTTGCTTGCTCTTCGACGTGTCTTACAGCGCGACGAACCCAGACCCAATTGAATTGCAACGTAAAATTAGATGACTAAGCCAGCAGCCCCTTTCTTTTTACAACACCGACGCTTCAGCTGGGCATCGTACCCCTTTCTAAAATACTAACCTTGGGCTTACCTCTTTATCCGCATATCTTTCTCAGCTTCGTATTCACCACAAATAGAATAACAACTCAAAGCTGGGGAGAAATTTCGATTTGAGCCGCCCAGCTACGAATGTTCTCCCAAGGTATCCCCAACATACAAAACCAGATTCGTTGCGGCATTGTATCCCGCTCCCGCTGGCTGCAAGCACATTGTCCTAGTCTTGACCACACCACTATGACCATCGTCAAACACAATAGCGCAAAGATTTCACTTATCAACATTAATTATGTTTTCGGAGTCGGCCATGGACCCACCAGCCTTCATGCACAATATGAACCATGATAGACATGAAATGCAAAATCAACCTGGGCGCCGAACAGACCCACTTGCCTCAGCTTCTCGACCATATGTGATAGAAGACATCGCCTGAGAAACTGAAAAAAGGTTTCCTCAGCTTTTGGAAAAGAAACATAAACGGAAACGGTTATAGAAAAATAAAATCACAATGCCGTACAGAAATTCGCACACCATGTGCCGCGAGACATCTTGTAACAGGAAAACAAAAAAAAAAAAAAAAATCAAATGGGTATATACAACACCCCGTTTCAATCACCTTCCCCTCAATCTCTAATCTCTCTGCTTCTCCATCGTTCTCGTTCGGCTCCTGCTCCTCAGTGAGCTCTTGAAGCTGGAGAAACTCATTGTCTTGACAAAGGACCTGCCCTCGGGGTCCTCGCTACCCTGCGAGAATGGTCCGCGGACCACGGCGTGCTCGTTAAGGAGGTTGAACTTGCGCTTGATGAACTTCCAAGCCTCGACGCCGACGACAAACACAATCAGGCCGCCAAACACCAAGCCCCACTCCCAGGTGATGCCGCGGTGCTTGAACACGTTGGTGTTCAGGCCCGGGATGTACACGGCCAGGAACACGGAGAAGAAGGCAATGACGACGGACCAGAACAGGAACCTGTTCTCGTACACGTCCGCAAAGAAGGGGAACTTGCTGGTCGAGTCGGGGTTAAGGCGGAACATGGAGCGGCGGAGCGACTTGAACTCCCAGGCAGAGATGAGAATGAGCCACGTCAGCTCGGCAAAGACGGCGGCACGGGCCTGGAAGACGACGTTGCACTGCTCGGAGTAGGCCGTGTTGCAGTCCGTTCCAAGCTGGCCTCCTCCGACGCCATAGACGATGATTACGAATGTCATCAGCGTGCAGACTCCCATGATGAAACCGTAAACCAACATGTCGACAAGGATCTGGTTGGTGAAGACACCGCGCTTGGTAGAGTGCGGGGGCTTGCGCATAATCTCAGCGTTTGCCTTTTCACGCCCGAGACCAAAGGCCGGGAATGAGGAAGTAAGCATGTTGATCCACAGAATCTGAAGCGGGGAGATGGGGAAGACCGAAGTGCCGGATTCATCCTGGAAGCCAAGGCCTGCAATCAACAGGATGACCTCGCCGACGTTGGAAGTCAGCAGGTGGAGGACGAACTTTTGAATGTTCTCAAACATTCGGCGACCCTCGCGGATGGCGGCGACGATGGAGTTGAACTTGTCATCGGTGAGCACGATCTTGGAGGCGGACTTGGCCACGTCGGAGCCCGAACCCATGGCAATACCGACGTCGGCGTTGCTCAGGGATGGAGCATCGTTGACGCCGTCACCTGTCATCGCCATGAAGGCTGAACGACGACGCAGGGCCTCGATCATTCGCGTCTTGGTGTCAGGAGCGCAGCGAGCGATAACCAGCGGCAGCTCAGGTAGCGCATCGATCTCGGCATCAGTCATCTTGTCAAAGTCGGTAGCCTTCTGAACGGCAGAGTTGGCAATCTCGGCAGGGAGCACGCCCATGTTGAACGGCAGAATACCGACTTCCTTGGCGATGGCGGCGGCGGTTGCGGGGTGGTCGCCAGTAAGCATGTGAACCTTGATACCGGCGCTTGAACATTCTCGGATGGCAGGGGTGGTCTCCTTGCGCGGAGGGTCGTAGATACCGACCAAGCCGAGGAGCGTGAGGTTGCTCTCGATCTCGCTACGAATGTTGTCGTCGGCCTTTTCCGGATCCTCGGCACCGGCCTTTCCGGGAGCATGCTGCTGGTGCTTGAACTTGCCATCCCACTTGCGGTACGCAATAGCGAGAACACGCTGACCCTGAGAGGCAAAGTCGTTCATCTGCTCGAGGATCGTTTCCTTGGCGGCGTCGTTCATCTCCTCGAGGTCATCGCCCTGGCCGAGGTGGCTGCAGAGATCAATCACGCGTTCAACGGCACCCTTGGTGAAGATGAAGCTGTCGTCGGTGGGAAGACCAAAGTCATTGTCGCCGGGGGCATCGTACACGACACTCATCCTCTTGATGGTGCTGTCAAAGGGGAACTCGGACACCTGTTTCCAACCCTTGCCCTCCAAAACCTTCTTGCCGCGCTCGAAGCGATGTGCAAATACTTGCAGGGCAATCTCGGTGGGCTCACCAGTAGTCTGCCACTTTTGCTTCTCGTTATCATAACGGACTGTGGCGAGGTTACAAAGTGCGCCTGCCAGCAGGAACATGCGAAGAGTATCGTTCAGTTCGGCAGGGGCCTCGTCGACTTTCTTGGGCTTGTTGTCCGCCTGGTTGAGCTTCTCGTCGGGAACGTCAAACTTGAGAGCGCCGGCACTTCGTTCGGCATCGTAATCACGCTTGGGTTCTTCTTGTCCAGGCTTCTTCTCGGCGTACGTGACCTTGCCAACGGTAGGGTCGCTGGGGTCCATCGAGTCGCGGACAGTGTAAATCTTGCTGGCAGGTAGCCAAACCTTCTTGACAATCATGGCGCCTTGAGTGAGAGTACCTGTCTTGTCGGAGCAAATGTTGGTGACGCCACCAAGGGCTTCGAGTGCGGAAAGATCACTAACAGAGGGTAAACTATTAGCATCCAGTTCGATCCGAGGGTCGGATTCCTTGGCAACAGCACCACGAAGTGTCCAGAATAATCTACTGCCGTGAATTTGACTTACCGAACGACGACATTGGCCTTGCGCATGACACGGGTGGCCTGTACCATTGTAATGGTAAGGACGGCGACCAGAGACTCGGGGATGATGGCAATACCGGTTGAGATGGCGTAAATGACGATCTCGTGGCTGATCTGAAACCGGTTGACTCCAAACACGATCACAGCCAGAATCAATGCGCAGCCGAAAAGAACGTATGCGAGCGAGGCCAACTTCCTCTGGAGAGGAGTGCCCTCAGTGAGACCGAGGAACTTGCCGAGGAAATCGTACACGCGCTTGAAGAGACCAACAACGGGCTGACGTTTGCCGTACTTCCTCCAGTTCATGGAACGACCGGCCTTGGGCTTCTTGCGAGTCGAAGCGGCGATCTTACCAACCTCGGTCTGCATTCCAGTCTCGATAACAATACCACGGCCACGGCCCTTGCGCACAACAGTGGTCGCATATGCGATGTTGACACGATCGCCAATGCCCACCTCCTCGTCCCTCTCAGCCAACTTATCGGAGCCGGGCACTGTAATGGAGTTTTCAACGATTTTGTCGACAGGCATAGATTCGCCGGTAAGCGACTGCTCGTCGCAAGACAGGTTCATGACTTCAAAAAGGCGGAGATCGGCGGGAACGGTATCTCCAGTCTTCAAGATGCAAATGTCACCGGGAACGACCTCAGCACTAGGGTTGGCGAAAAAGGGCAAAGAGGTTAGCAACTAGTCTACTGGTTGAACAGTCCTGAATGTGAACAGGGTTAAAGGGACTTACTTGGGAATGACCTGAGTTTTGCCGTCTCGCAGAATGGTAGCACTAGGAGATGACAATGCTCGTAGCGCATCCATCTTCTTCTCGGCGCGATACTCCTGTACGAAACCAATGGACACATTGAGCACAATGACGGCCGCCAAAACGGCGCCTTCAATGTAGTCAGAGATACCAAATGACAAAGCCATGGCAAATATAAGAACCTTTGTGGGGCCAAGTCAGCTACACATGTATTTTTCCCTATTTTCTGAGACTGGAACTGAGGCTGAACGGTCAAACATACCAGAACCATCGCATTAAACAACTGCTTCAGGAAAATAGTGTACCACGGAATGGCACCACCTGCATCGAGCTCATTGGGAGGATACTCCTCCTGGAGCTTCTGAACCTGCGCCGACGTGAGACCCTTGTCGATATCGGTGTTAAGCTTAGCCGCAACCTCCTCCGTCGGGAGGAGGAAGGGATGTCGCTCGAACTTAGATTCGGGCATGGTTGCGCCTCATAACAGGGATTTAGGAGGAGAGGACAAGATTCGGAAGGTACTTCAATGTCCCATTGACGTGCAGCTCATGGGCCGCTGACTGTAGAAGCGAAGCTCCAAGAGTGCTCGCGCAGGTCTATTGATACAAGTTCTCTTGATCTGCTTGTGTTTAGCAGAAACCAGAACTCTTCCTTGTCGTCGTCGTCGTCGTCGTCAAGTCAAGTCAAGTCAAAACGGAGATTTCCGATCTGAAAATTCCAATGGCTAAACGAAAACCTCGAAAAGAATGACGCAGGTTCCAAGAATCTGGGGACCAGTGGGTTATAAAGGAACATTGCCAAGAAATCAAAGAGGAAAAAAACGCAAAAGCCAAAACCCCAAGACGTCGAAAGCATGCCGAGCCCGTCTTCGCCCATGTTGGCTGCCGTTGTACTGTAATGTAGGTGACATCAAGCATCAGAGGATGTACCAAGTCGCCAAGACAGCCAAGGGCTTGGGAGGAGTGAGCTTACAGGACATCGATAAACATAGTTGCGTCGTTGGGCCGTGGTGAGATGCAGCCGCGTACTCCAATTGGGCGCATTCCGTCATTCCTCCTACCTAAATGCCTGTCGCTGGCACACTTGCGGCTCCATCGGACCCACTTCAAGTATTCACGCCAAGTACCTTGGCGGCGGCGTGCTGCAAATTTGATGAACACGACCCCCACAGCACTTGGAGAATTGCTCGCCGTTTTTGCCGAAGACAACAAAATTTTCTACTTTTGTGCCGTTGAGGCTTATGAAACTTTACTTTTGGTACTGAGAACACATACTTTGCTTCTTTTGTTGTTGCCATTCGATGTCACGAGACCATTCCTATGAATTAGGTGTTAGGGTCTATTGTTCTGGAATGCTGCTTTAGTGTATGGACCGGGCCAGTCGGTGAACCTCTTTGGCGAAAACGCCAGGGAAAGCTAAAGAACTGAAAAAAAAGAAGAAAAAAAAACACGACCCTTAATGCCTTAATGCGTAACCTTGATAATCTAGCCCACTGGCATGGCTCCTGGGGCGATCTTGTTGCTTGGCGTACACTCCAGCCAAGTCACAAGACAATCATTAAAACCGACGGCTTGCTTGAGCCGGGCAGGGAGTACTTGGCAGTCCCCAAACAGCTTGCCAGCCAAGTCAGATTCTTAGATTGGAGCGATATGAGACCCTTTATCCGGGCTCCCTGTGAAAATTGGAATCTTTTTTGTTGTCATTTTGCCGGTTTGGCAATTTTCATGGCTTGTCTGTCCACGATATATCGCAAAAAAAGATAGCGTTGAGCCCCGACACTAACTCGATATTCGGCGGCAGAAACCTCCGGAGACCGCACGGTGGATGTTAATCTACGGCAGGCACACCGTTCCGGTTGGACAGTGCGTCAGACAAAGAAGCAACCCCAGTGCGCCCAATAGCCCTTGGCACTGTTCAGCTGGAAGAGTGTTCTCCAGCGGGCAAATATGTCATCTCATTAAGGTAACTTTCCCAATGTTCAACAGATGGTTCCGATGATTATTTGAGCCCCCAAAGAACCCTTACATGACCATCTTGGTTCCTCATATGGACCTCTCCCCTCATGTATGAGCACGTCAGAATTTCATAAAGCCTGAAAAAATGGATTGCTACAGTACACCTCTCGGCTACATGCAACCCTCATCGTCCGTCGTCATCAATTCTATCTTTAAATCGTACCATGTGTAAAACTCAGCAGTTTTAGGTTCCACATTGCCAAGAGCCAAGAGGCGCTGACTCCACGCGGACGCCTCCGAGGAGGCGAGACAGAAGAAACTCGTGGAAACACTCAAAAGGCCAAGGTGGGTTTACCTTAGACGCCGGCAAATGAACCATGTCTTCGCAGCCTTTGCAATCGCTGGGCACTCTTGACTCTCTCTAGGCGCCTCGTTCCCGTTACAAGCCTTTTTTTCACCGACCTCCACTGGCTTCTAGACTTGGTGGTTGATATTACATATGCATCGCCGCATCAGCTTGAGGAAATCACAGAAGAAAAAATTACCTGCAAAGTCAGCTACCTGGCGAAGGACTGCTGGGGGATAAACGAGTCCTCGTGACTACTTGTTGGCCTGCAAACTGTGGGCATATTTTATTGGTTAAGTAGTACACGCTGAAAATCCCGTCAATGTCCCGCTTTGCCTGTGATCAACCTTTCCTTTATTTGTACCATGTAAATAAAGTACTACGCGCGGGGTAAATGCGCCAGGACGTGAGTAACGCAACCATAACCTCGCATGCCTTGAATATTACTCGGGAAGCCTAGCTCAGGTGACCGCCACAATAATGAGCTATGCCATACCCAGGATATTGGGTTTATTGGGACTGAAATGTAGATCTTCATGTTTTGTACTGTTTGAAGAATTTTAACCCACAAGCACATCTGATAGCCTTTTCATCAAAACCAAGTATCAAGGATATACCTGCGTTAGCTCTGGTAGCGCTAAACTCCCTTCTTCGATGTGACGTGGCGCAAGTGTAAGTTGTGCACCTTTAGCAATGGAGTCTCCCTGGGAATATAGAGACTTGCATGCGAATGTCTCGAGTCGGGGAGCTCTCGACGTCATAGTTCCTTGACGTACAATCGGAAATCATTATCAGCTTGCTCTGGTGATATCATATATGCCTTATCTACACATGAATCAAGTACTCGTTGCGCATTCGAAACCAAGCTTACAGTCCATGCAGGTGTGATATCCCCCACATTCACACATGGGCCAGCTGCTAATGAACTGCACCCGGAGTGGCCCAATTACTCAAACACGTGCGTTATGAACTGAGTTTAAAGCTACGTGCCTCTAGTTTTTTCTAGTTATGCGTGTATGGCTATGGCATGCAGGAGAATGGCGAGCATGGCCAATCGGTAGAGAAAGTTGAGGCAAACATCTTTTTCGGTACGAGACCTATCTGAGCTGATGCGGTGCAGGGTAAGTGGGATTCAAGGCTACCTAGAGAGACAGGCGTGTTCCCCGCAATTGGCAATTGACGAATGCACGCAATCCTTCCCCAGAGAGCAGATCTGGCGACCGGACCTTAAGAACAACCCATGAGCCGGGAAGCCTGCTAGGGTGGGTGCTGCTGAAAAAAGCGGGGTTTTGTGCTTCCCTCGTCTGCCTTTCGAGCTTGCCCGCCGCCATCCCACTTCATCCCTATTTCTTCAACCCTTTTGCGATCATAGACAGTTAAAAATGCTTTTATTGTCGATGTTTGCTTCTCAGAGTAAATAACAGCTTATTGCCTCCATGAGATAAGACTGACTGCCTCTAATAATTACATGAGCCCTCGACTGTGTGGGGTGAATGTTCTGTCGGTACTTGTCGCCACGACAGTGAGAGACCCGTCCAGCCGCCTTGATACTAAATGGTGATGAATACGGTCTGGACTCAGGTCCGCTTGGTGGAGGACTCGATGGAATCCGACTGGGGATGTGGTTGGTTGTTTCAACGGCTTTTACTCGATGTCATCCCGTAGTAACTTCTTAACCGACCCGCCGGCTTGTAAACGCTCGTCATGGTGAGCGGGGACATGAGGCTAGACCTACTGTTTCTGTTGCTGATTGGCGCGCCATTTCTATGTGTGCGACGTGCATCTCGGAAGTAGCATCAACATTGTTCCTTCCAACCTCCGTTGTATTCGAGCTCGAGACCTCCGCTCTGTTCCTTGAATAGCCTTTCTTGAACCGTTTCAAAGCTATCCTCTTTCCATCGACCATTCGTCAAGCTTTCGAATAGTATTTTGCCTTATTTCAGGTTTTAAATCCAGGGCGCAGAGCGCATTTTTATCCACACAGCTGTACCTAACAGTTATTACCGCGCTACTCCATTCGGTAGAATTACGTCACCATGGCCAGTGAAGCTCCTGCCGGTAAGCTCCTCCAGCTCTGATCCCCCGCGCATCAATTGCCCATCAATCAGGACAGGCGCAATGTCTACCTCAACTAGCATACGACCTTTGTCATTTTCATGATATGATAGACATGTGGACGGATGTTGGGGCAATGCGCTCAGGACATTTTTATGACCCTAGATACCCCTGGGTTATCGCCGGGCGCAGCTCGGAGCTCCCATAAGCTTCGAATGCAGACCGGTTGAGAAGACTACTAACAATGCTCTTCTGCGAACATAGCTACAACGTCTATTACCGAAACTAGAGCTCCAGAAAAGCCACCTGCTGACCCTATCACCGACTCTGCGACAGCAGGCGACAAAGAGAGCGACCCAGCCACCAAGGATAATGGCACGGCCGCGGCAACATCCACAACTCCAGCTCCTGTCGTCGACACAGAAGACAAGACCAAGCCAGAGGCAACAGATGCACCAAAGGAACCAACCGAAACTTCTGTAACCAAAGAGGGTGCAAAACAAACACCAGCTGCAACGGTCGATAGTACCTCGAAGCCTACAATTGGCATTGCATCTGCCGTTGCCTCGGCGGTTCCAGCAGCGCCGGCGCAGCTCCCAGTTCCGGGTCCTGTAACCGAACCCTCATCCGCCCCAGAAACAGCCAAGGCGGCAACTAACGGCACTGCCCTCACTGAGACGGTCGAGACTGAGAATGACGACGCCAAAGCCGGCGACAAGCGACCAGCCGAGGAGCCAACGGCTGGGGAAAAGTCTGATGGACCTGTTACAAAGGTCAAAGATGCAGTCAAAAAGGCAGTTGAGCCACTTGCAAAGAAAATAAAGACAGACGACAAGGTTGAGCAGGCTGAGCCGGAAAATGGTACTAACGGCGTCAAGCGAGGCAAGTCGAAACGTGAGAAGAAACCGGCGGCGCCCGTGGGAAGGACCGAACGTAAAACGAGAAGTCAGGGGCCTTTGTGAGTGTTTCAGGCAGAAAGTCCTTGTGTGTTTATAATATCGCAGTATGAAGCGATGATTGCCGCCGACCAGTCTTATTTCGGCGGATATATACTTGGCTACCTAGGTTGCCCGTGGTCATCCCCATTTCAAGGAATTGTCTTATCTTTCCTTAATTTCGAGGCGGTTTCTATTTTCGGCAGTTTGTCAGAAAAGAATTGTCTTTTTTTATTTATTTTTTTCTGAGGTCAACAGTTTTTTTTTCCCTCTCCATTCTGATGCCCCCGTTCGAGGGCGCGTATTTATCTGGATTCCTCAATTTCGCATGTCTATTGTTCCAATGAACTTATTGCCGTTGGTTTCTTGATTCGCCTGCTTCTAGTTCTCAAGGTTAGCATATGTATATAAAGGAACACACGCAAGGCGTGTCCACCTCCAAGCAATCGAATCATTAGTGCATCCTAAGCCAGGCGCAACGGAAAATAGCCATTGAAAATTTAGTAACCATAACGATCATTTAAGCCACCTGGAGCGGGTAGAAATTTTTCCAGTAAATGGTTTCGCGAGGCAAGTCCCTAGTGGTTTGTGACTAGTCTAGTCGCGGATATAAAATTCTGTGATCCAAGCTTGGTATGTGTTCAGCCCATCGCCGCTAACTGCTTGCTCTTACTGTAGTGATCGCCGGGCGGAAGGTCCCTTCGAAAAAAAAAAAAAAAAAAAAAAAAAAAATCAACTGTCGATCACCGATCAGCGCCCCGTAAACAATGTCACGGCCTTATTGGCATGGTTCGAACTGGTGCGGCCTGGGCCGGGCGGTACCGACGTTCTTACACATGGTACTAAAGTGCAGACAGCGAGCATTCCAAGATGTGGCGGATGGTGTGTTGAATCGGAACGCTTCAGCGTTTGCGAATTTAGTGCAGCATGCTGCATACGTAGGTAGACTTACTAGCTACGATGAGGGATGCACAATAGCAAGGACAGGGTAAGGTAAGATACCTCGGTTTGCGCAGGCTAGAGTAAAAAAACATCAGGGTCAAAAAAGCACAGTCTCGTTGTTTTGCCACGCAATCAGGTGGGATCAAAATATTGACGCAACCAGCCCCTCCTCTCGCTCAAGCCGTGGCCTGGTAGCCGCTCTAGTCATTGGTGGCTTGCAAAACGGCGGCTCCTGGGCAGAACGATAAGAAGCTTGGATGTTTGCGGTCCGACAGCGCGCCAACTTCTTTTTGCACATGCCTTTCAGCGAGGATCACGCTTGAAGAAGAGTGAACCAGCAATCACCTGCTAGAGCTAAGACTAGACATAAACCTGAACCATGGCGGTAGTGTCCGGGCGGGCACATCCATTGTATACGTAGTAGGAGGGTGCACGTTTGCATTAAAAACATCAGATGGCATCCTTATCACCTGTTGTGTTGACTGACTTGATCGGGTCCGTGGGATATGCATGGTAATTACCACAGGACCGTCTGCCGCAATGGCAAACCAAATCTGATAGGCATTGACCTGGTTAATGACAAACGGGGATTTTGCTGCTGACAGCGTTTCGCGAATTCCCAACACCCTGGAACGGGGTCCCTTAATTCATGTTATTATAAGGTGCCGTCTGCAAGGCACAAACACTGCATTCAAGGTTTTTATGATGGACAGAACATGGGCGGATAGGGAGGGAAAAAAAAAGTCGACCCTCGCCTCGCTTAGCAGCAAGCCTTGGCCCAGGAATGGATCAACCTATGAATCGAACAATTGGATTAAAAACTGGCAAAATGCGGGCGTGCCAACTGTACAAATGCAGGGTGGCACAACAAACAGAAGTCTTGACTAGAAAGCTCGTATTGTGACGCCCCGGAATTTTCCTAATCCGTCCGGCGGCCTTGGTGAAGCCGATAAAAATAGCTGAGCTCGAATTCCATAGGACCGTTCTCCAGAACGAAGCTGGAACTGCCAAGTGGGAATGGAACCCATGAAAACCCACCCAACAACAAGGACTTGGGAGGCCGCGCGATGGACACCGATCAGCTGCACAGCCGCCAGAATAACGAGCCGCCCAATAGAATGGACCCGCTCGTCCCTCTGTTTTGCTCGAGGAAAAGTACCCACGGGCAGCACACGACATCTCTTGCAGTGTATTGCCTGTATTTGCCCTGCGTCATGGCACTGCACGTACCCCACTAGATGCTCTGTCGGTGATCCACTTGGGCCTGCGAAAAAAGAAGAAAAATCCATCGCCCCTTTTCCGTGCGCCTTTCCCGGAGTTGCTTAATGTGGCGGCAGTACCGAGCAAAATCTGAAAACTGAAAGGCCACCCCATAGGGATCAATTCGTCACGTTTGATGTCTTGCTTAGGGTACCTTGTCTTGTTTCGTGCAAAGTAAGCAAAAGAAAGGAAGTGAACGGTCAAGTCCTTTTTGAATTTTTATCTCCCCAGAGGATTTTTGTTTTTGGTTTCTGAAATTTCACTCGCTATTTGCATCCCTCAGTACGCGGTGGCGTAGTAATCCAACAAATTCCCGTTACTCACAATCCTTACGGGCCGCGTTTTACATTGTACTGTAAATTCTGTCCACGCCCACGCCTAGGCCCATAGATAGATCCAGGTATGCATTCGGATAAAGATCTTCCCCCCTTATCGGGCTTCACCCCAATCCCTGCAATTAACATGGCCGCTTGTAACAACTAACTGACCACCATTTTTGGAACAAAACGTCTTCTCCCTCTAGACCAAGACTACCGGCTTTATTCACTCGTTTCTTTGTTGGTTTTCGGGGTCTTTGTTGTTCACCATCCACTCGTTTCTGTCCTACAGTACAAGCTTCTCTCTCGTTACTGGCGTTTCATCATTAGCCTTTTCTTTTGCTTTTGCGATTTTGCGAAAACAACAACAGAGCTCCGGACTCGCCACACCTGTCTCCTACGATACACGGGAAGTCAACCGAACCACACGACAACGACAGCGCAACACCATCCTCTTGGGAAAACGGAAGCCGACAAACAGGGTGCGATATTTGTGGTATAATTACACCGGTCGGCATTGGTTCATCCGAAGAATCCGGGAAGCTTTAAAGTTCGGACCAAAGCCCTCACATCAGATCTCAGTTCACGATTGACTGGCCTCGGCTTGCCACTGAGCCTTGACCCAGGGCAATCTGTACTATCGCCTGGTTTCGCCTCTCACAGTTGCCCTTCGTGGGCCCAAAGTCGACGGCAATGGAGTACATAGAAAGAAGGGCAATGGTGCTGCTGTCTAGGCAAGAAGACCCAGCCACCCAGCTGCTAAAGCTTCTTCAAGACCCTTTTAACAATATTGTAAGGACTTCTTTGGATTTGTGGTGTCCCAATGAGACTGGGAAATTGTTTACTAACCACTCATAAAACCGAAATAGCTGCAAGTCCGATCAGTATGGTCATCGCTTGCCTTCTCCGTCGCCATCTGCGCAGGCATCGCCTTGCTATTTTCCTTCATCCGCCCCTACAACACTGTCGTCTACGCCCCCAAGTTGAAGCATGCCGACGAATCGAAGGCGCCCCCTCCGCTGGGCAAGGGCATCTTTGCCTGGGTCGTACCGTTATGGACCACCAACGAGAAGGAACTGATCCGCCTGGTGGGAATGGACGCGGCATTGTTTTTACGGTTCCTCAGGATGTGTCGAAACATGTTCTTTGTCCTCGCCGTCGTCACATGTGCCGTGGTTATCCCGATAAACAACAACAAGAGCGGCGATAGGGACAACCCCGATGTCGACTGGTTGATGAAGATCACCCCGCGTAACGTGTCTGGAGAAATCCACTGGGTCACCGTGTTTGTGTCTTACTTTTCGACTTGTACCGTCTGCGGTTTCCTGTGGTGGAACTATAGGAAGGTTCTCCACATGCGTCGAGAGTACTTCCAGAGTGAAGAGTACCAGAACAGCTTGCACTCACGGACATTGATGGTATGTTTCCCCCCGACTTGACGTCCTAGGGCAAGTCCAAATGCTTACCATTTAATCAGATGTACGATATCCCGAAGAGCATGGCCAACGACGAGGGTATTGCCAGGATCATCGACGGAATCGCACCCAATTCTTCCTTCTCCAGGACTGCTATCGCTCGAAATGTCAAGATTCTACCCGAGCTCATCAAGGAGCACGAAAAGGCCGTGCGAAAGCTGGAAGTGGTTCTTGCAAAGTACCTCAAGGACCCCAAGAATCTTCCCCCGAATCGACCACTCTGCGAGCCCTCGAAGAGGGACCGGTCGTATGGAACTTACCCAAAGGGACAAAAGATCGATGCCATTGACTACCTGACGCAACGGATCAAAGATCTTGAGATTGAGATCAAGGAGGTCCGTCTCAGCGTTGACAAGAGAAACACGATGGGGTACGGATTTGCCTCCTACTCAGATATCAGCGAAGCCCACGCTATTGCCTATGCTGCGACCAAGAAGAAGCCGCTGGGTGGTGCCATAATCACCCTGGCCCCTCGGCCGAACGATATCATCTGGGACAACATGCCTCTGAACAGCTCAACCAGATCGCGCAAGCGATTCATAGTTACGTTCTGGATTGCGGTGCTCACATTCCTCTGGATTGCCCCGAACGCCGGAATTGCCATGTTCCTGGTCAACTTGAGCAATCTTGGCCTTCTCTGGAAGGCTTTCGGGCAGAGTCTGGCTGATAACAGGACCTTTTGGGGCTTGGTACAGGGTATTCTGAACCCGGCCCTTACCTCACTTATCTATCTCGTTCTGCCCATCATCTTCCGTCGTCTGATGATGCGGGCAGGTGATCAGACCAAATCTGGAAGAGAGCGACACGTCGTGGCGAAGCTTTACTCCTTCTTTGTTTTCAACAACCTGATCATCTTCTCTCTTTTCAGCTCCCTGTTTACCTTCATCTCCAGCTTGGTCCAGCAGGTCAACAAGGGGACTGATGCTGGCCAAGCCATCCTCAAACAAAAACTAGGCCATGCCCTTGTGATTTCGCTTTGCAACATTTCTCCCTTCTGGGTGACCTGGCTCCTTCAGAGGCAGTTGGGTGCTGCCATTGACCTTGCCCAGCTTTGGCCCTTGATCTACAGCTTCTTCAGGCGCAAGTTCTCTAGCCCGACCCCTCGCGAGATGATTGAGCTTACAGCACCACCTCCCATTGATTACGCGAGCTACTACAACTACTTTCTCTACTACGCCACCATTGCTCTCGCGTACGCAGTCATTCAGCCATTGGTTCTCCCGGCAGCTGCTCTGTACTTCATCATCGATGTGGCGCTGAAGAAGTACCTCTTGCTGTACGTCTTTGTTACCAAGACCGAGTCTGGGGGTATGGTCTGGCGCGTGCTATTCAACCGTCTCGTCTTTGCAACCATTTTGGGCCAACTGGTTGTCTTTCTCACCGTCTGGGTCCGCGGAGAGGGACAAGTCGAAGCCGGCACCCCAAAGACTCAGGCCTATGCTGTGGCGCCGCTTCCAATTATTATGATCATATTCAAGATCTACTGCAGCAAGGTCTTTGACACAAAGATCAAATACTTTTCGACCAAGTTCGTTACAGGCGGCGATCCGGAGGCCGGTATGCCCGTTGGCAAAGAATCCCACCGCAACGATCGTCTGGCGGCTCGCTTCGGTCACCCAGCGTTGTACAAGCCTCTCATTACGCCCATGGTTCACGCCAAAGCACAAAACATACTCGCCTCGGTGTACCAAGGCCGTCTCTCGGATGGAAGGGAGGCTGGTACCGGCGATACCATGTCCACTTCCGGATACTCAGATACTTTTAATCTTGGCCCGATGCATGCTGGCAAGCCTGGCAAGTCAGCTACGGCCATGCCTGGATTCGAGGTGGTGCCTGAGTCTAAGTTAGACTTCGAATACTACAAGAACCGCGATGAGTTCTCGCAGGAGCATGGTGGCGGGGACATCTTCAACACTAGACCTGGCACCCCAAGCATACCAAGCGGTCCGGACTCCAGACCAGGCACGCCAGTGGGTGGAATGACTGGTCGTCGCCAGTTCTCCGGGGCACATGGCATGCGTCCGCCCGCTGACCCGTACGCACGCTCCGGATCGCCCGGGCCAGCTGGGTATTCGGCATACTCCCCATCAGGTGCCTCACCTGGGCCCAGTTACCCAAACCATGCTTCTCCTTACGGCATGACCCCAACCCCATACGGTCCGCCATCGGCAGGCTTCGATATGGCGCGCACGAGGTCGCCCCTCTACGGGATGGGTATGTCTGCGAACGAAAGCGGTTCGAATCTTGTGAGCAACGCGGCGGGGATGCCAAAGTCGAGGCCACCTGCTGCGCGTGATAGCTCGCCCGACACCCCCGGGTCGACGGCTCCCGGCATGTTGGGGGGCGGACCCTACGGATACGGGAACCTTCCTCAGGATGATGTTCAGGATCCTATGAGTTATGACTACTTTAGAGGTGGGAACAGCGCTAGACGTCGCTGAGATTGTCTTTTTTTTTCGCTTGACACTAGGTTTTTGGCTTTTAAAAGGAAAAGAAAAACGCAACTCATATTTTTACATCGGAAATCTTCAAGGCTGGGCGGGGCTGTCATCAGCGATTGTCTTTTTTTAATAGGTCAAGGACAAATCTGGCTCCATTTACTTGGCTAAACTACCTTTCTTGTCCCTTCTTTTTCCACCATTTGGACATGGTTTTGTCATGTTCACATGTGAAAACGATTTCTACAGGAACTTTACGATCTTGGTCTTGTTCGGTCATCTTTGTCTGCTGGGCTCACCGCATATCACATTTGTAATGCTCGCATAACCGGGGCGTCTTGTTGAGTCTAGACAATCTTTTTCAAAAAGAAAAGCACTTGATTGTTTGTTAGTAAAGAAGTAGTTGTATCTGCTTGGTGACCCGAAGCATTTGGTTCTGTTTATTGACTCCATCACCAAGTTGGCACGGCTCACGCATGTCTATCGAAATCGTTTGGTTTTTTTTTTTTTTTTTTTTTTTNNCCAAATATCTTCACCAATCTTAATAGTGTGGTTTAATAAACCCAACCAACAGAGCAACTCGCTCCGGCTGCCATCCTTCGCAGTCGCACTTCCATCACTACCAGCATTCTCAGCCTTCATGATTCGCAATGGTATGAGCCTTCCATTGCAACACTAACATCAGTAATTGGGAAAAAATAAGAAACTGGTTGTAAAATAAACAGTTTAATTTACACAATCCGCAAGATATATTCTTGGAATTCGAGGAACCAGCTGACCGGCACCGTATTATTGAGGAAGCAGCAGGAGACAGGTTTCTCGCCAAGGTCACATCCTTCATCGAGATATCACCGTGACCATCCCTCCCTCCTTTGCACGCTTCTATATATCCCAGTAAGCCCCACCCCCCGAAAAGAAACGAAAAAGAAACCCCCTACAGCAAGACGACGGCAGCGACCAAACTCCCGAGCAAGCCGATGGGGGCAGCAGCGGGCATGGAGGCGGCTCCCTTTGTGCCGCTGCCCTGGGCGGCCGGGGGACTGGTGGCGGCTGGGGTAGCGGAGGTGGTGTTGTTGCCAGAGAGGGAAGGGCACGAGACGACGTTGGGCACGGACACGCCGTTGGCGGTGCAGAGCTGGTTGGCAAACTCGATGGCCTTCTTTTGGTCGTCGGCGCCGCAGCCGCCCGGAGCGGCAAGGCAGCAAGACACGTCCTGGATGAAAGTGTTGCTCGAGCAGACGCACTTGGCGTCGTTGTTGCAGCCTGTGCCGCCTAGGAGTTTTGTCGCGCAGTTTGTCTAGAAGAGGAGGTTTTGTCACGGGTCAGGAGTTAGTTTTGGGGGGTTTCCTGGTCGTTGGCAGCGCGTCACAAGGTGTTGGGTCGTGTCATCGACCGACTCCAGGTGCAGCGAGGATCGGAAATCAAATCAAAATCAACAATTCAGATCGAACAAGTGAGAACGTACAGCGCAGGTAGGCAGACCACCGAATTGGGCAGCGGCGAGGCCACCGAGAGCTGCGACGAGCACAAATGACTTCATGTTTGCGTGTTGTGTGGCGGGTGTTTGTGGTCTTGAAGCAGGCGACGCTGATGCGAATTCCTTGGGGCTCTGCTATGTGGCAGTTAGTGTCTGCAGGGACTGGTTAATTGTGTGGCGTCGCTGCGGGGGGATACATGAGGGTTCGGCTAGGAAAAGTGACAGTAGCATATACACACCACTAGAGAAAGCGATACTAGACTTGGAGCTAGCAAGACTGAGACCTGGACACGATGAGGTGCTACGTAGGCAGTACGGTGTCGGTTATCGGCAGGTAGTTAAACTCGGAAGAATGGTAGCTACAAGTGGAAGAAATGTAATTACAAGTGGAATTACCCATAACCAAAAAAGTAAAATATACCACCATCTGTTTACCCACGAGCCAGGGAATCCCTGTTGAACAAAGAGTCGGAATGCTCTAGAGGTCCCGATACCCGTTGAGTTCGATTGGCTTCGTTCTCCACTTCATGCAGTTGAATCTCGTGCGTGCTGCACAGCACCGAGGTCTAGAAAATGGGCAGACACTTGGTACAAAGTACACTGCCCACTCGTACACACGTACCTACTGTATGTGAATGTGAATGGTAAGATGGGCAGCTTTACCAGGGTCAATCTGTAGCTTGTACATGGGACAAGGTCGATTAAATTATACGAGGCGCTTATTGGCTGGCAATTCAAGATGCAAACCCCTGCAAAATGTCCAATCTTCATTTGTGCCCAACGTTTACCCCCGGCGCAAGCTTCCTTGGTATTGGTTGGCCTGGTCCGCTTTGCATACCAAAGTTGGAGATTTCGGGGTTGCGGGGTTCCAGGGTTGCAATTGCCTGCTACCAGCATGTCAGAATACTATACTATACTGTATGGACAAACACCACAAAAAAGGCAAGAAGGATGGTTTCAATTTTAAAACAACCCTGCATCCTGCGGGCTTGGAAAAACTCTCATTATCTTAGGATGCGAATTCTCTTCCATGTTTTCTCCCAATCAAATACGCATTCCCGCTTCCTCGAGCCTCTTGGGTAGGGATGGTCTCATCTCTGCCGTATTCGCTCTTGATTTTCGTCATTAACTTGGACATGAACAGTCAATAACAGTGCCGGGCTTGGCATGTGGAGCACGTGCATCTGCCGTCCAAAAAAAAACTAACTAACTACGGGGAAATTGGAAATTCATAATCGCGGTTCAACAAAATGTTGCTACCACTTCTTCCCACTGGATGAACCGAGTGTATTTGTGCGGGCCGACTCGTGCCTGAGGGAAAGCACGAGCATGTCTAACTAACATTTCGACCTACAATATTTGTCGCCATCCTATCCAACGCGCCGCCGCTGCACTCGAATACCATTGTAGTCTGTCAATTGGACGTTTACTACACGCACGGAAACCAGACATACTTTTTTCTGCACGGACGTTGTGCTTTTCAAGATCGACAGCATGTCACTCATGTACGTTAATGGGTGACATCAGCCGTTGTAACCGCCGTACACAATCGCACAGTCCACCGTCTGGTCTCAAGTACTGGAGCCGCCACTTGTCAACTTTAGTTATCTATTTATGCAAGCGCCGAAAAGAGGCCGTAATGGGGACGATGCTCTACCACTTGAGATGCTACCATGTGTTGCGCCGGGTCGGCTGATTGAGAAAGAAAAAAAAATCCATACGCATCCTTATTGTTCACTTGCAGATGTCCTTCCGAGTATGTGGGCTGTTACTCACACATTTTTAGGACCAATCGCGCAGGTCATTCTCGATACTCGGTTCATTTTCTGCGGCTGTAGAATGGAGCAAGCCCCCGTTATTCCATCAACTCGTCCCAACTAACACGACTCAAGTTTTGAGGCCGTTCGATGAGACGGATCTCAATTGCCTCGTGCTACGCGTCTTCAACATACCGAGTTTCCGGGCCGTGATAAGGCCGGTCTCGCACAATCTGCTGTTGACCAAACTGGCCCGCCATCAATACTACTGCGAAGTACATGGGTCTTTGGCCGTACGGACGTCTACATAGCAGGTCCTTATCTTCTGTTCCTCTTGCGGAAATACCGACGCCATGGTTCAGGCCACTTTTCGGCATGACTAGCCATCGATGCCGCTCTGTTGGCAAGCTGTGGTGGTATCTGCGCAAGAACCCAGTCACGCAGAGTTCAGGCAGAATTGCGAAGGCTGTTTGAGGAGCTGGGGTTTTGGAGCAGCTAGCATAATTGCAGTCGTCACGCTGCCTCGGCTACAGGAACCCATATCCGGGCGCCTTTGGTCTGGAGATTATTGTATGTCACAGTGTCCACGCTGCGGTTGTCTATTGATTGTTTTCGCCACCACCGTCTTAACGATCTCGACCCCAAGAGCCACAATGCTCCCTGCTGCTGTGAAGCTGCTCAAGAAACAACGGACGAGCCCTTCTGGTCCATGTTTAGAGCCGCTATGGCCGTCAGGATGCGAATACGTTGAGGACGTTAAGATCAATAAAATGGTTCGTGAGGAAACAACTCAACATTTCATTTTTGATCGGGCAACAAATCAAGACCAGGGAACAAACAGATGACTATCCATCAAGAGAAGTGATTTACTGTTTTCGGATAGGCCGGGCTTAAAATCCCATCCTTGCAACATGCCCGGCTCAATGCAGGCCAACTTGTTAATCTGACTGGCTAGCTCGTCTTATATATCGGAGGGGCCGGCCGGGAGATTTCCGGCTCCAACAAGGAACACTCTGATAGGGACCGGAATTTGCCATCTTCAATCTACCAAGGAACGCTATCATTTACTTTGTATTGATAATACGCTAATGATTATGCTTTAACGCTCAGAATATCCCCATCATATAGTCCAAGGACTATAATCCTTGTGCGGGAACTTCCGCAAAAACGTGTTACAAATGTAACCCTTATAACACTGTCTATATGCAGGATCTAGAAGGCATCCAAAAAATGCACACACATTGCTAGACCAACGAACTCGTGACTTACTTTACTTAGCTCCTACAGGAGTCGCCAGTAAAGCCTTAAGCTCGTCGAAGCTCTTGGTTATCTGCTTGAAACCATCTCCCTCCAGAATAAAGTTCTTGGTTTCGTCGCCGAGCTGACCCTGCGTAGCGAGCATGAAATCCTTGCCGTCGGCATTGCCAACAAAGCCCAAGCTAGGTCGTGTGGGGGCCACGCGTAGCTTCATGCCATCCAGAATCTGCTTGGCGGCAGCTGATACGTTTTGGCCACCAAAGATGCCGTAGGTGACGACGGCGACCGGCTTGCCGATCCATCTAGACGAGTACGATTAGCGCCGAGTCAACCAGGCTACTCTTTATCATACATCATACTGCTCAGAGAGGGCATCCAAGCATACTCGTTGTAGAGGTAGTCGATGGCATTCTTGGCGCCGCCCGATATGCTATAGTTGTACTCGGGCAGCACGAGCACGTAGGCGTCGTGGGAGGCGATCTCGGCCGACCAGCGCCTGGTGTGCTCGTACTGGTACTGCGCCTGCGGGTCCGTGACCATGGCGGGCGTGAGCTCCTCGTCGTAGACTGGCAACTTGAACTCGGCCAGGTCCACCAGCTTGACCGCGAACTCGTCGCCCGCGGCCTTGGATACGACGGCGTGTACGTTGGTCGCCACGTGCAGGCCGACTCGCGGCCGGCGCACGCTCATGGCGATCACGGCGATGCTCTTCCTGGCGGACATTGTATGCGGCTAAGACCCGGGGGGCGGAGGAATGTGCCGGAGATTTACGGGCGTCTCGGTGTGCGCTGTGCTATGGTTATGGGTTATGGCGGGGAGTCTTGGCGGACTTCTTTTGCTGATGCCTTTGTCGGTACATCCCAGGCAGATGATGACTTTCTGGGAATCTCCTCATGGATGTTTATATATCTAGATGTCCTACTTGTTCCTGCTTGGAAATATCTAGAATTAATCTGTTCCACTACGTTATTGATGTTGCGGCGTGATGATGGCTATGTGATCCGGTTCCAAATACTACCATAGTACATAACCCCTCCTCGCAATATATATAAGGTTTCACTGAAGCGCGCGGCACGCCATGTCCATACAGATTTCCGCTTAGGGAACGCGCGCGGCACGCCGTTTTGGGGCAGTGAGATGACTAACGTAATGCACAATCTAGTATACCGTGGTGAGGTTCCAAGAGCCTGGCGAGGTACTGTGCGAATCAGTTGCCGACAAGAAATATCTTTCATATGCCAACACTGTGAGAGAGTTTCAGAACTTACATCATGCAAGTATGGGGACATTATTAATTTACAGTGGTACGTACCAAATTGATCTGCTCCTTGGAACGTGTGCTGGATCTCAGGGAGATCATGTATATACATACCATAACATGCCCAGAGCAATGAATCGACTTTGTATTGTTTGTAACACAAAGGCCTCGGTTCCAGCCCGAATCATATGACGAGGTCATGAAAGATGCGACCAACTCAGGGACGTGTGCAGCTTTTATTTGCTGACCTCGAGGCTTCCTGGGATTAAGCCACATCGATTTATGCAACAGGAGATATTCATCCTGGCGCATAAAAACCTACCACGTAATACGACCAACTCTATGTACCTGAGACATGTGCACTGACCCAGGTCTTGGTAGCTTTTGAAAGATGGCCTGAATGTAACGTGGCTGAGAAGGAAAAAGTGCCATTTGAAAAGTCTAGAGAATTACGATCATTCCATTCGAAAGCCATAGAAATTGGACGAGATTCTGGTCGTCCTTCCAAAAAAGTCCAAACGGCCTGGCCCCCCTGCTCGCAGCAACATACAGTGTTTGCAGGCAACAGGGTTCCCCGCGTGTACGGCTTTGACCAAGTCCGGCAGTGCAGGGGGGGGGGCAAGAAAAACCGCACCACTCAACCTTGTCCCACTTTAACACCGTAATTACTGCGTACTCGGGCTGATGGTCTGATCATTCTGTCCAGCCCGATCTCAGACTCTTGTCAAGTTTTCTGTCTTTAAACACTGACGTATTGTGCTGCTTGTTTCGCACTGTAGACACGTACCGAGATGTTGACTCAAAAGAGGATAGCAGTTTTTTTTGGTTTTTTTTTCTTCTCATTTTTTAGAGTTGCAGGACCGAGATTACGGTTTCCGTGAGGTCCATGCCAATATTGGCGAAAAGGGACAGTGAGAAAAAAAAAATAAAATAGGCCTCCACAAGTCGGCTGATCCCGGCTTGCAGCAAGGAGAGGAGGGGAGAGGGGATCGTGCCACAAGGGCGCTACAAGGGCGTACCTGGCTAGCCTTTTTTACTGCCGTACAGTACATACAGTAGTGGCCTCCACGCCAAGGGTGCATGCAGCCCAAGCCTCACGACAGTGGCAGCTAGGCGACGGTACAAGGGCATACATTCATTCAATTTAGCTTTCTCGCCCATCCAGGGACAGCCCCGGGGCTGTGGTAAAGTTGCGTAAGTGGGTTTATTTTTTTTCTCTTCTAGTGGGTTCATCCTTCTGATCTTCTTCCACCGTGTAGCTCGCAGCCGCCGAACCGGAGCCGGGCGTCATTTTCAATGCATGTCACGGCGAAGGAACAGCAATAAAAAAAAAAAAAAACATCCAAGACTAGTTGAGTTTGACTACGAAATGCATCGGTTGTACGCCTACTGCTGCAAAGTATATTGATTAATTGCCTCTGTTTATATCACAGCTTGGGCATTGAGGTTCTGTTCATCTCACGAACCCGATCGCTTGTTTCTTCCCGTGTTGCGACAAGTCAATCAAAGCAAAGTAATTCCTGGCCTTTGCGATCAAGATCAAGCATTGCAGCAAAGATGGGTTTAGGAATTTTGGAAGACCGTCATATGGACCATGTGCCGGGTAAGCAGCGGCCTCTGGCGGCGATTATTGATTGTCTACGCGACAGTCATATCGCATAGCAGCATTTGCACTACCATCATGTGCTCGACTTGCTGACCCACGCCCGTGGTTCTTTGGTACTCTCAGGGACGACGAGGCACTATCACGATCCCAACCGGACGGTCCGCGTTGAAGAACGCGCAACTAGCCTCAAGACCACCGAAGATGGCATTATACTGGTGCCGCAGCCATCCGACGACCCCAACGATCCTCTCAACTGGCCATTGTGGAAGCGTGATCTGATCACTGCTATCTTGTCCATCACAGCAATGTGAGAACCAGACCCCTTTTTTTCTCCTGCTTCCCAGTCAGCTTCCAGGACCTATCTAACCACTGGCCCACTCCGTTTCGCAATGCGAACCCGCCCTCCAGCTTCGCAACGTCACTCGGCCCCATCCTGGCAGCCAACACAATCACGCTGTCGCTATGGTTCGGCCAAAACCTGACCAAGGTGGCCATCCTGACCGGCTACTTCCTACTTGGCGTCGGCGCCGCGGGGACCTTTTTCGTCCCCTCGAGCCGCATCTGGGGCAAGCGCCATACCTTCGTCGTCGGCCTGCTCATCCTCATCGGCAGCTCGGCCTGGGGCGGTGCCGTGTACAAGAATTACGACAGCATGGTGGGCGCGCGCGTGGTCCAGGGCATCGGCGCCGCGCCCTACGAGGCCCTCGTCAACGCCGCCGTCGGCGACCTGTATTTTGTGCACCAGCGAGGCAAGAGGATGGCATTTACCAACCTGGCCGTTTTTGGCGGCGCCTTCTTCACGCCTATTGTGGTTGGTAAGCTTTCGTGTGCTTTTTTGCTGAGCTCTTGAGGGATGCGGACTTCGTATATCAAATACATTTATGCTAACCCCCAGGCCTTTGATCAGGTGTGATCACACACTCCATCATGTGGGTATGTAAACTGGAACCGTTCCCAACAACCTTGCAAGCCATCACGTCAAGACCGGATGCTGACTAGTCGACAGTGGTGGACTTTCTACATCGTTGCCATCTTGTGCGCGGCCTGCCTGCCCTTGGTGTTGTTCTTCTGCCCCGAGACGGCCTACAAGCGCGACCAGTCTCTCAACACAGACATGGCGCTAGACGACCAAGGAGGCCATCAGCTTCACACATTCTCCGAGGGCAGAGACAGCCCCCCGGCCCAGGGGCAGAACACAGCTGATGAGGAGAAGTTGGTGAGTGGCAGCGCACAGCAGGGACAAAATGATGCAACCGCGAAACAGATCCCGAGGAAGAAGACCTTCAGGGAGTCGATGGCCCTCTTTGACGGCCGCAAGACGGACGAGTCGTTTTGGAAACTGCTGTTTAGACCCTTTGTGCTTCTTATTGCCCAACCGGCATTCCTCTGGGCGAGTTTGATCCAGGGTAAGTGTGGAGGCTCAAGACTCGAGGTTCAATCACAAGCACACTGACAATATAAACCCAGGCACAATGATCGGCTGGACCGTGTTCATCGGCGTCATTTTGGGCAATCTGTTCCTCGGCCCGCCCAAGTGGTGGAACGAGGTCGACACGGGATATGCTTACGCAGGCCCTTTTATCGGCGCCATCGTCGGCTTCCTCATCTCTGGTGGATTGTCAGACTGGTCCGCCAAGAAGCTCACCAAGTGGAACAATGGCATCTACGAGCCAGAGTTCCGCATCTTGCTCACGATTCCACAGCTCATCATTGGGTGTGCCTCCCTGTACGGCTTCGGTGCGACTGCCGATGCTATATATCGGAACGAGGCCGACGCTCCCGCTTTGCTGCTTTGCTTTGGGCTAGAGGTTGCGGCGTAAGTGTCAAATCAGCACGGCTTTGCATATGCTTATTATTACTGGCAGAGGCCTGCCCGCGTGGTCCTATGATTGCTAACTCGCAACCGTCCGGACAGAATGGTCATCGGTGCCGTGGCAAGCTCGCTGTACATCGTAGACGCGTATCGGGATCTGTCCATTGAGGGTTTCACATGCATGATTATCTTCAAGAACTTTTTCAGTTATGGTCTGACATACAAGGTGTGCACTCTACCAACCCCCCGTGGGGCTCAACTGTGAGGGTAACAGCGTACTAACACCCAAGGCGACAGGCCTACGACTGGTGGTTGGAGCTGAAGACAGTGTCCACCCCCCTTTTCAACATTATCGCCACTGTTCAGCTGCTGATCTGTCTAACGAGCATTCCCATGTGTAAGTCTCTATTTGGGTTTCTTGACAGTCAATGCAAAAGACGGGTTTCGACTGACAGTCTTTTTTTTTATCAGACATTTGGGGCAAGCGGGTTCGCAGTAAGTACCTGGATATCCAACGAGACGATGCAGTTCCTCGTATCAGTTGGGTGTTGTGCATGCTAACCTGGAGTGTCTAGGCTACTACTACCGCCACGATATTCTGGCAGCATGTGGACTCAGGTAAAGTGTCTGGCCGACATAGCCAGAGCTGTGTCCATGACATTTCGCAAGGGGTGTGGAGACATGAAGGGTGGGTTTTTTTGGAGGGGTTTTTTTTCCTTTGCCTATAATGAAGGTCGAGTTTCGTCAAGTCGGGTTTTAAAGTAATCGCGTAAAGGAGGATATAATAGGGACGAAAGTCATTTCTGTTCTGTTCTTTTCACTTGTCTACGACAAAAGGCTTTGGGTATATATCAATACTCTTTGTTATAATATTTTGTTTGATTTAATTTTTTTTTTTTTTTTAAGACAGTCTCATTGGCGCCTTCTGTCCATCCCCGAACCACTCATCGACGACCAATAAGTAGTAGCAACAAAAGTTCCGACTATCACCTCAAATCTCCGTCTAAAAACTTGTAGTTTGCCGCTTCATGTACTCGGGCTGATCTTATACCGGAAGCTGCGATCTGGGTGCTCAAACGAGGTTATAGAGATATGACTGCAAGCGATAGACTAGGTTACGTCGCAAATACCGAGGCGCCATGTCGACTTTGTTCCTCCCCCCATGCTTGCTGTAATCTTTTCAATCCTCCGTCATTGCTGCCTTTGTTTTTTTTTTTTTTTTTTTTTTTTTTTTTTCTCCCGCCGTAGTAATCAAAAATCACCCCACAGGGCATAAGCGAATGATAGCAAGCTAGAAGCCTGGATGCGAACGAGCCGACCTGCATTGTTCGGCTCTTCTTGATGCTGACCCGCTGTATTTGAAAATGGCTGCCTGGCAGGCATCGCCGAGACACGGTTTGGGGCCTAAATCCTCAAGATAATCCCAGATGGTATAGTAAAGGTAAATACAGATAGTGAGATGAATATAAATAAGTGACATTGGGAACTAAGAAGCCTGCCTGCCCGACATATATACGCGTTCCTACATCCCAACCCGATAATCAAAGAATTGGCCGTCTAAACAACCTTCCCACGACCCTCCCTCCCCAACCGCAAAACGAAAAAAAAAAGAAAGAAAATGAAGCCCTTCGCAATCCTAGCTACCCTCCTTACCGTCGCCAGTTTCACCGCAGCTGAGAGCTGCAGAAAATTGCAGTAAGCACAAGCCTGCTGCTCCGGACGGGGGCGTTGAATTGCCAGCACCCTCATCGTCGCAGGGCAGAACTCCTCCCACACCGCTCCCCCCCCCCCAAAAAAGGGGTCATTGGCTGACACAAAAGAACTGAGCAGGTACACGGAAATTTGCAAGTGCGGTCGCACATGCTACAAAACCAGCAACGGCGGCTGCAACCCGGTCGGCACCCCTGATGTACCCTGCCCACGGAAGAGGGTGGCGGGCCCACAGACGTGAGCCTGCTTGTTTTGTGTGTTTTGGACAGTTTTTCCTAGGTGAGAGGTGGGAAGAGCAAGAGTTAAAAGGGCTCTTTTGGTATTGTTTTTTTTTTCTTTCTTTTTTTTTTTTCTCTTTAGACCATAGAATCATATCGCCTTGGAAAATAGTAGTAGACATCCACAAGGCGGATAGGTAAAAAATAAGACCGGACTGACCCTTGAATGCCCAGGGCCCTAGTAAATCTATTATGGCTGCATAAAGAACATGTATGTTGCTGTAGTTAGGAAAGAGGAAATTACGATGAAATCGAGGAGAAAAGGCAAACTAAAAAATGAGGGAAAAAAAACCTCAAAATTGATGTCAAGCCAAAGAATGAAACAGATCCATCCACAGCTCCCCAAGTCGGGGCCCGGCAAATGTAAGCATTAGCAGCAGAAACGCAAAAGAAAAGTCTTCAAAGTCAGACCAGGAAGTGCTGTTCGCACAAAACAGAGAACTGGTTCCCTTATGAGATGATTTGCGAAAATACCACCCCGTACCGATCCCAGACATGCTGCCTCAAGCCTACGGGTTGGCCGGCGGTGCTGGTGCTGTTGGTACTATTGGTGCTGGCGTTGCCGGATCCGGCTGAGCCTCGGGGAACGGAGGCACAGGCGGAGGTGCGACAGGGGCCGGAAAGGGCTCTTGGGGATTCGTATATATTGGGTCCGCGGGTTCCGGCTGAACATATCGAAACCAGTTGTCGAACTCGGCTCGCAATTTACTACTCTGGTCATCGCTAAGGGCCTCGAGCTTCTTCATGGCCGTCTCGACTATCGCCTCAGGGGTAGGTCGGTTGCAAGGCTCATGGGCAAGCATTCTGCACACCAGCTCCTTCAGATCGGGGTCCACGTCGCCGAAACCATCGTCCGTAGGGTGGAGCAGAGGATAGCCGTAATGCCACCACACGCTGGGAGGAGGTACGCCGATCGCGCAGGTAGAAGGAACCAGAGGAGAAAGGGGTTGCAGCCGCGTGATGCATGACCATAGAACCTATAAGGCAAATTTATTAGTCGCTATGTTTTCTATGGATGGAATGTCATAGGGACAGCTTCTTGCTCTCAACTTACCATACCGCACATCCATACGTTGGTCCAATAGCCAATGGCACCCGCCACACAACCGGGCTGAGGGCTAAGATGTTCACGTCCCGAGCCGTCCTTTCTGTAGAACTGTGCAAAGGGAAGCGACTTGACCTCATTCCATTGATCGGTGAATTGCTCCTGCTCACCGGATGGGGGGTTTTGCTTAGTTTGTGCATCGAGATAGCAGCTTTTGATAGCAAAGACAGTGGAACTTACAGGTGCCCAAAAGCCTTTCTTACAGCCTCGCGAGGTAAGCATTACCGAGTGCCTTCAGCAACCATCTCGTTAGCTAAATAGTCAATCTAAGGTCTTGCTTGCGGATTGATTAACTCACGAATCATGGCAGCGGGATTGCAAAGACATGCAGTGTGATAAGCCAAAATCGGCAATCTGTTAGGCATGGTAAGATGAAATGTCAGTATCGCAACTTGGAAGACGGTCATCACGATTGAGGGGTCGGTCTATTACTCACCACCAACTGAGGCAATTCTAATTTATAGAAATATGAGAGTTCAGCATCGCTCTTATATCGAAGTGGATTCCATCCAGGTGATTGCTTGGACCGAACTTACCAGGGTGAGCTTCCGGGTCATCAGTCATGAAGACTACGAAGAACAAGCAAAATCGTTAGCTGATCATAATCTATGCCGTTTTAACGAAGAGCATGAATAGCCTACTGTTAGTAGGGTCCAGATCGAGGTGAGCCAAGTTCAGTCCGCGTAGGGCCGGTGCGGTCGACTCTGTGATCAAAGGACCCTCCTCGGGCAACAAATCGTTTGCGTTAGAAGCAATCCTGACCGGCGCTCGCATGGCAATGCATCCTCTACCCACTTGTGACGAGAAAAAAAAGTAGACTGTTAGCGAGACCATCCGGACAGCATGATCATATCTGACACGGGCAAACTCACAGCACTCCACAAAGTTCCAAAGCACTCTATTGGTTAGTTGCGACCCCTTGAAGGCAGACAAACAAAGGAAATGATTCAGATTCCCCCTGTTGCAATGTTTGAGGATTATCATTTGGTCGCTCGAATCGCGTTCTTTGATCGCTTGCAAAGTTGCCGCGTCGAGATTGTTGTTACCGAGCGACTCGTGAACTTCCTTGAGACTTGCAAGTTGGACGATGTGACGGGAGCGCTTGAAGATCTGGAGATATTAAATTCGCAATCAATACTAATACTGCTCAGGAGCAAGTGAATGGGTGATGACTGTATAATACCTTCAGAAATGACTTTTCACGCTCCTCAATAGTCCCTCCCTCTCGAGAGTTAAACTTGACGACAATGCGTTCGATAGCCCCTGTTGTTTCATTTTTCAGCTCAAAGAGAGCTGCAATACCAAAGCCACCCTGTCCCAGGATACTGTTATGTAAAACATACAGTCAGAATCATTGCCCGGTGCACAAGACATCATTCTAGAAGTCAAATCGTCCAAACGCTTACCGAACAAATTTCGCCCCAGCAGCCGCGAGGTCTTTGGCTCCGCTGTTGATAGCTGTTCTCGCCGTTTCGTTCGTGGGGATTGCTGGGAGGCGGTTGCCGTATTGATGAGCCAGATACTCGCCACGACGATAAAACACTGCGTACTTTTTATCCTTTGCTATCATCTGAGAGATGGTCTGGGTTCGGCGATCTTGCATGGACTGGAGAGTTAGAAGCTTTTCGGTCACAGGCACACTACCGGGAGGCCGCGCAGTGAATATTGCCCTCCGATCAACCGCTTTCCATTCATCGCCCTTGCCCCTTCTGTAGAAGTCTGCCTTGTCGCAGTGAGCTTGGAGACGGAAGTCGTGGGCACGCTTGTTTGCCGCTTGAGTCCTCTGCAATGCTTCCAACCTGGCTTTTTTTGCTCTCTCATCATGCTCCTCTGGAGGCCTCGCAGGGTCCCCTGGGTCCTCCGAAGGTCGCTTTCTGGATGTGGCGGGACCGGGCTGCTGCACAGCAGCTAGAGGCTGGCCTTGGACTTGGGGATTGACCTGTCTAGACTGATCATCGTTCTGCTGCTGTTGACCCTGATTAAGCATCTGTTGTTGCATCAACAGCTGCTGTGATGCCAAATTCGGGCCGGTTGGTCGGGGAATAGTAGGAGCAGCGGCAGTAGCGCCACGGGCAGGCCTGAACGGAAGGGAGCCTAGAGCTTGCTGCGGAATCGGATAGTTCTGCTGATTGTACTGGTTCCGGGCATTTTGGGCGTCTGCGCGTTGTTGGCGTTCTTGAGCACGAGCTGTAGCGTTAAGATAGGGCTGCTGGGATGAACTGTCCTGTCGACGAGGGTTGCCAGTATTCCTGTTGGCATTGCGGCCTGCTCTGCCGCCCCGATTCCTGTTTGGAGACATGAGTGCTTTGGGGACTTGTTGTATAATGCGATTTTCAAGTTCTTCTTACTCTGGTAAGACAACACTGAGAGTCGGGAGTTTCTACACGAGGGCGATGCATGTCAAAGGTAATAAGGGAAATATCTTGTGTTGATTAGACAGCATTGGGAAGACAGAAACAAAGGAGCCATCGGGAGAGGAGTCCAATGGTTCCAGCATGCAAGCGGCATTAACATCATGAAGTCGTTGAAAGACAAAGCAGAGGTGAGCCGCGATATTTGTGTTCTGATGGATCTCATATCCGAAAACGGAATGGTTGTCAGAATCAAAGCTTGCATGCCGATTGAGCGACTGAGAAACAAACTTAAAAACCCATGATTGACCGAAAACATCGAGTACTCGGACAGCCAAAGATGCGAGAAAGCAAGAAATCAATCGTAGTTTAGGCTAGAACCATCGCTTGATGGTGAGTATTGATCCCTACCTTAGGAAATAGGGCCGCGAGGTCAAGGTTCACTGGAGCAATAACTCTGTCTGTCTGGTCGTATCATATGGTTTATGGTGACCGATTAGACGATTCAATTGTCGAACCGACAGGTAGATAGATAGAAGCTGAAGTTTATGGGTCCTTTGGAGATGTTATAGCTGCACTGAAGAAAGAAGCCGACAAGGTGTGTGTTTGTACTTGTTCATTACATCAAACCCCCACATAATGCACATAGTGGATGGGCCATGGGGTGGGTAGATGACTAATTGAGGCTTGCGCATGCTCGCAGGACAATGTGGAACCAATTTCAACGTTGGAACATATCCCTAGCGTCGGATGGCCAGTGGACTCGCCCGGCCGCTAGCTGAGGTACTACTGTACACTGTACACGCAACGCAATCGCGACGAGACCCCAGCAGCCCAATCCTTTCACTGTCTATCGAATTGAGGCCAGTGGGTAACTTTGCTGTTGTCAACAATCGCTACTGGCGGCGATGTTTACTCAGTCCTGCACCACGAAGAAGCCTTTGTATTTTCCTCTTTTCATACTGGATTAGCCTGCACACTGCCTCAGCTGGCCTCATGAGCAGCAGCAGTAACGACCTGCACCACCGCTACCACCGCCATCTCCTTCCGTTACATCCACCACCACCACGCGCGTGTCGACTTTGACAGCTTCTCTGTTTCGGCATCTGCACGCTGAGGCCCTCCTCTCGTTTAAAGCAAGCATCAAAATCCACCATTCAGTCTGGCTGCCAAGAGCCGTCGACCGACTGCTGGCAACCGCTCGACAATCCCTCAAACAAAACAAAAAAACAAAAAAAAAAAAAAAAAGGTGCTGCCTGCCACGAATCGAATAGCCGAATCCCAACATCTGTGCAGCCTTCTTGGTGCACTGAGGAGCCCCGAGCCCTCTCATGACGACAAATCCCCAGAATTCGTTTTCGCCAGCTTCCTTCCGACCGATTCAGACTTCCCCTCACGATGCCCTCCAACTCAAACCACCGGTATGAGGCTCTTCAAGACCTAGCGCCGATACCGACGTACGATGAGGCCGTGGCCGGGAGCAGCGGCCCGCCGCAAGAAACCAGATCCCTGCTGCGCACCCATCAACGCAGCAACTCAACAGCCACCGACCCCGACACCCCACTCCGGTCGCGCCGACAGAATGGCAACAATTACAGACCACCGACGGTGGAGACGGACGATGAGGACAGCTTATGGGGCTCAGACGATGGGGAAGGCGATGCGGCCCAGGTCAGGAGGGAGATGCAAGAGTTGGAGATGGAGGACGATGATGACCATGCCGTTGGTAGGGGCCGTTCTACGATATTCGGGAAACGTCTCGGCTTTTCGCTGCCACGATGGAGATGGAGGTGGCAGATGCCGCGACTCCGGATACAACTACCGACCGCCAACGCGACCACTTCAGGGGCCGGTCCCAGTTCGTCGGGAGAGGGTAGCGGATCGGGCGACACGGCATCGGACCGGTTACTACCGTTGCGCACGCTTTGGGAGCGGATGCCACCAGTCAATGCCGCGCAGGTCTGTCTCGTGTTTGGTCGCATCTTTGCCATCTTCCTGATCCTTGGTTTCTTGTATTTTGTCTTCATGAGCGACCTCATGAGAGGCATGCGACATGTTGGAGAATACAACCCCGAGTCCGTCCGCTCGTGGCTCTTGGTCCACGTGAACCCCAACAATATCCGAGACCACCTGCAACACTTTACGAGCTATGCCCACATGGCCGGCACAGAGGGCGACTATGCGCTGGCGACCGACGTCAAGAACAGCTTCGCCAGCTACGGCCTCGAGGACGTCTCGGTGGAGGAGTACTACGTTTACATAAACTACCCTAAGAAGGATGGTCGCGCCGTGGAGGTTTTGGACGGCGAGAACAAAGTCCAGTGGTCGGCAAAGCTTGAAGAGGAGGAGCACGCCGCCGAGTCGGCAGGTAGGCAGACATACGCTTTCCATGGCCACTCGAAGAGTGGGGTCGTACAGGGGCCACTCATGTATGCCAACTATGGAAGCAGGGAGGACTTCAAGAGGTTGTACGATACCGGCATTGAGACAAAGGGAGCCATTGCCCTAGTCAGGCATTACGGCTCTCAGGAGGATGTTGGGCTGAAGGTCAAGGCGGCCGAGTTGGCAGGTTTCGCGGGCTGTATCGTATACAGCGACCCGAAGGATGACGGCTTCAGGCTGGGCGAGCCCGCGCCCAATGGGAGGTACATGCCCGAGGACGGAGTACAACGTGGTTCGGTATCATTGTCGAGCTGGCTCATGGGAGACCCTTTGTCGCCCGGTTGGGAAAGCACACAGAAGATTCCAACTCGGTTGGAGCCGGAAAAGTCAAAGGGGCTCGTGCAAATCCCCAGCATCCCGCTCGCCTGGCGGGATGCTAAAGAACTACTCAAGCGACTGCAAGGCTTTGGTGTCAAAACGCCCGAGGACTGGATCGGAGGCGTGCCCGACGTGAAAGAATGGTGGACTGGCAACCTGTCTTCACCCATCGTACGGTTACGAAACGAGCAGGACGAGGTCAAAAAGAAGGAGATTTGGAACGTCTACGGGCGAATCAGCGGATACGAACAGCAAGCCAAGTCTATCATTATCGGCAACCGTCGCGACTCGATGGCCTTCGGAGCTGCAGGTCCAGGCTCCGGCACGGCCGTCATGATGGAAGTTGCGCGCTTGTTTGCCGATTTGCGCGCACGTGGGTGGGTGCCCATGCGGACTATTGACTTTATGAGCTGGGACGGAGGCGAGTTCAACAATGCCGGCTCGACCGAGTTCGTGGAGAAGAATCTGGACTCGTTGCGCGCCGATGCAATGGCCTACATAAATCTCGACGAGGCAGTCACGGGCTCAACTTTCCGTGCGTCCGGCTCGCCCTTCTTCCGTCGCCTGATCCTGCAGGTGCTCCATCGGATCAACGATCCGATCGCGAACCAGACCCTTCGGGCAATCTGGGATGAGCGCAACAGCAAACTAGAGGGCCTTGGCTCCGCGTCTGACTACGCAGCATTCCAAAACATTGCGGGCACGTCATCGCTCGACATCGGCTTCAGCGGCGTCGAAAATGAGCACGGCCGGCACCCCCGCAAGTCGAGCTATGATGACTTTGAGTGGATGCAGCGGCAGGGTGACCCCCAGTTTATATATCACACGCTTCTAGCCCAAATATTGGCCATGATCATTATTGAGCTCGCAGACCGACCCATCATTCCTTTGGACACAGACGCGTTCGCCGACAGCCTCTCCGCGTGGGCCGACGAGTTTGTCGAATGGTCCGGAAACAAGGGCGCGAATCAGAACGGCCAACCGCCCTTTGAGATCATGAAGCTGCGCGAAGCAGCCGAGTATCTAGCCGCTGAGACGAGAAAGTTTGGCAAGTGGGAGATCAAGTGGGAAAACATGGTCCTGTCGACGAGCTCGTACGAGCCCCTGATCCTTGGGAGGCAGAGGATGGAGTTTAACGCTCTTATGGGCCGGCTGGACTCGAACTTGCTTGATTTTGATCAACATGGTGGGGTAAGTTGAAATCATATCACATGCCTCTTGAATTTGCTATCTGCCCGAGTACTAACACTGTTGTTTGTGATGATGAAAAAGGCGCCAAACCGCACCCAGTTCAAACACGTCTTGTTTGGCCCTCAATTATGGAACAGTCGGGAGCCAGGATACTTTCCCGCCATACGCGATGCAGTTGAGGCGGAAGACTGGAAGACGGCGAGCGAAAGGCTCGAGACGGCTGTCAAGGTCATGAGAGCTGCCGGTCTTCAACTGGAATCTCCCTCATGAATTGAATATATACATGTCTCCTTTATGTTTGTCTTCTATGTATCATTTTTTTTTATCCCAGTTTATCTCTCATGTGCAAAAAGAAAAAAATGGCGGCTCTCTTTCTCTCTCACTGTTTCTCTTTGGTTCCTGTTTCCTGTTTTTATCCCTTCCTTATAGGGCCTAACATTTGTAAATAAAGCCACACAACCTCTATTTTTTTTTCTTTTTTCTTCTTTTCCTTGGTTGTCGGATCAAAAGAAGAAGAAGCAAAAAAAAGGATAGGGGAAGCAAGAGGACCACACAAGCCACCCTTTTGGGGGGGTGCGAGAGGGGAGAAGAGAAAATGGTGGGCATGGGCGGACTGACCACTTTTTTCTTTCCTTTTTCTATCTCCTTGGTTCTCTTTTCTTTTCTTTTTTGTTTTTTCTTCCTTTCACAACAGCATCGGCATGGCGTTTTGACATGAAATGTTAACTTTTGTGCACCCACCCCCCCTTTTTTTGTTTTGTGCATGGTCGAAACCTAAAGATTTATTGTTGTCCCCGTTTCGACGTAAATACTCGCTTACCCACGCGGGTTGGCGTGGAATTGAAATATATGCATGTCCGCTTATGCCCCTGTCCCCCCGTGCTCTGCTTCTCTTGGATCAGCGTTGATGCGGTGCCCCTCCAAACCCAAATCAGCCAGGCTTTGGTCTTGAAGGCGAGGCTGGGAGGTCATTTGTGTATGCGTCGATTCAAACAAGAAAAGGCCGACCATATCAGCCCGTTGAAGAAAGCGTCGCTGATCAAAAACACTATCTACAGTACAAAGGGGGACAAAAAGACGGCGGAAAAAAAAAATTGATATACGGCTTCATTCACCAACTCCAATGCTAGCTCGGGACAAGCTTTGAAACTTTCTTTTATCTGGAACATGGCGTGGAATTAAAGAGAAAAGAGAGAAAGAAAAAGCCCATCTACAGAACCCCGGGAAATACAGCTTTGTACACTGTCTCGTCTCCCCAGGTGCCACAAACTCAAACAAATAAAGCTTCACTTTCACTTGGGATCCAACACAATCCCCTCATATTCTTTGCTTTGAATAAGGTCCAGGGTGTGTTGAAAGTGTTTCCTGCAAGCTTCGACGGATGCAGAGTCTTGTTGATTGCCGGCGAAATTGGAGTGGATAAGCTCAATAAGGCCGTTGAGGTATTTTGTTGTGACCTAAGCGTATCTGTCAGTACAGTATTCCATGTGAAACAACCCCATACAAAATTCACTTACCGACTCGTTGCGTTGATCAAAGTAATAAACATATCTGTCTAGGATTTCGACAAACAGCTCGATTGATGTCGCCGTCTCCATGCACGAGTCTGCCACCCGGAGAGCCCGCTGCAGACATTCGAGCACGCGCTTGCCATCACGGTACAACTATCAAAACGGTTTCGGGTCAGCATATGTACAACTTTGCACGCTTGAAGCTTGGGGGCGGAAAAGTAACTTCGTCTGGACCTACCTCGGTGTTTTCATCCTCTCCGTTGGCTGCAATTGGTGTGGCCCACCACAGGTGACTAGCCAGGTATACGGCTCGGCACTGATCGGGCTTGCGAAGTAGTTTACTCGAGTGCTGAGCGCACTTTGTGATCAGAGTATCATAGTTCTCCTTGCCAAAGTTGCGCGTTTGGTGCAGGGCGCTCGCCACCACGCAGACTGCCTGGAACTGAGCTTTCGAGTCTGACACGGCTTCTTCGTAAACAGTGAAAGCTTGTGCAAAGAACTCGTATGCCACCTCCTCGAATCCAGCTGCGTCGGCCGTTTGGCCACAGGCACAGAAAAGACGCAGGGAGAGCTCGGCTGCCCCAGCACCGTTGACACGCGCGTACAGCGTCGAAATTGCAGAATGCAGGAACTTGAACAGAGCCGAAGACTGCGAGGACCAATTGTCGTCATAGTGCTCCCGTGCCTTGAACCTACGGGCCAACTTCATGCCCGCCGTTATCAGCGGCGGCGTTGTCGTGCGAATGCGATCATTGCCGTCACCGTACGCCTTGCGTGTCATCTGCAGGAGCTTGAACTGAGTGTCGTTGTTTTCAGAATGCAGCAAGTGCACGATGCGGGCGAGCCAACCCTGCTCCTCTAGCGTTTCGTCCGTCTCCATGGCGCGTTGCCGGGCCGGCGCCACACCTGGATATCCTTGTGGTGGGTGTGATCCCTCTTTTATCAACACCTTGAGAATCTCCAGCACGTTCTCGAGCTGATCGACCGTGGAAATCTGTATGCGATCGCGAAGCAGGGTTCTAGCCACCTCGCCAGCTACTGCTCGTCGCGTGGGGTACGTCTGTGCTTGATACAGAGGCACATATGTCGGTAAAGCCAAAGCAGTAAACATGGACACATATCTCTTCAAAGGCGCCTGGAGAAGAGCCAAGAGGCTTTGTTGTGCGGGAGGCGAGTGCAAATCAGGGCTGTTGGCATGTTCCCTGACTTTGGTGGTGGCGTACTCCAAGACTTGGTCCACATAGTCCAGACGTCCTGGATAGATGTTGAGCGCAAGGTTGACTAGTGAGACTAGCAAGGCGATTGTGTCCTGAATAGGTAAGTGTTGGGCTTGTACGAGGTTCTTGACCTGACCAAAGAATATCTCGTAGAGCTTCACGTTTTCGGGTATGCCCCTGTGCTTCTTTACTGACTCCTGTTGCTCGCCATTGCCCTCTCCATCCTGGCCGTTGAGGGCGGCAGCTTCGCTGTCAGGTATTGATTGCCCATCCTGTCCAGGCCTTTCTGCGGTCGTATCAACATCGGCCTCCGTCCGGGCAATGTTCTCATCCCCCATTTCGAGTCTTTTCATATGCTCTTCAGGCGGCGGGGGTGATGTCGGGCTTGATGACTCTGCGTTCTCTCTGGCGAGTTTGACCTTCTCCAGAAGTTGCGCTATTGCCTCTGCCTCCATCGTCTCCCGATCCTCTTCAGGCTCGTTCTGGGACTCACGTTCGGCATAATCGGACAACCTATCCATCAGGCCTATAACGATGGCTTTGACGTTGACATGCGGGTTCAGTCTCGAGACCGCAGCGAGGAACTGGTCAAGGGTATGTAGGTGGTATTCGTCGGGGAAAACTTGGGTGATGACCTCCAGCAGGTATTCTTGCGCCAGAACGTCACGGCACTGCACAACCTGTTCTAAGAGGGGCGCTAGGATGGCCGTCTTGTAGGCCTCCAGGTCGACCAATTGACTGAGTCGCACCAAGTTTGAGCCGACAAGCAATTGCAATTCCTTGCGTTCCTGCGTCCTCTGCTCGCGCTCCCTCGAGTGACCTTGGTGTTGCAGCCGCACCCACAACTTGTTCATCTCGACAAAGTTGGTCAGGACAAAGTTGATCGAGTCCTGCAGGTTGCCCTCAGGACCGTCGCCGTCGCCCTGTGGCAGGTAATCTCTTGCCTGGCCAGATAAATAGTATCTCAGGAACAGGCCGCGGATCGGATGCTGGACGCCACGGCTCATGTCCATCATGTCCTTCATGAGCTCCTTGACGGGCGCCGCCTCAATAGCCATGTAGGCGGTACCCACAGTAATCATTAGGTATAGTCGCGGGATGATGTTGCCTGCGTACTGGACTAGCTCGTAAAGATCGGCAAGATGGTTGACTTGGTGGTTCTCACGGAGGTGGACGGAGAGGTAGCGCAGCGCATCGAAGACGGACATGTATAGTTCGTAATATTGCTTGGGACCCAGACTGCTTGTTCGAAGCTCCGAGACGAGAGTAGAGCTGCGGGCGAGTAGGTGATGGGTCGTCAGCTTCAAAGTAGCCAATCCAAGCTATTATAGAAAAAAAAAAGAAGAAGAGAGGGCCAGGAGAGGGTAGCTCCGGCATGTACAAAGACGTCGTGGCTTACCAGCATTTGAGCGCATCCATCAGCTTCCCTGGAGTGTCCAGACATTTGCGCATCATTTGCGTCTGCTGGCGCACAGCTATCAAGGCATCCTCGAGCAGGCGAGCCTGGTCCTCGGGCGGAGCTGGGACCGACGCCATGTTGGGCACAAGCTTGCTCTTCCCCGGGCCTGGGGCTCGGCGGATGATTAGTTTCAGAGCTGCTGACGATTGATGAATGAGCCCGTCCGCTAAAGGTAGCAGGAAATTGCTGGTCCGCGGGAGATCATAGGCGGCGGGGACCGGCGGGGAGGGGAAAAGGCGGCAAGGCGGTTCGGAGAGGTTGGGACGAGGACGACGCAGGCTGTTGTTTGTTTGCACCTGGGTGGTGGTTCAGGTAAGGATGCGTCGCGACGTAACTGCCGCCCGGCTGGCTGGTTCTGGCTGGCTGAGCTGCCTGGCCCCCCGGAAAGAGAGCTGTCTGTGTCAGGCATGATGAGGTAATCATGGTGGATCGACCCCACCAGGAGATGACGCAGGCATGGAGAAGGAGCTGCGAGAAATGCACGTGAGATTAATTTAGGTGCTTCTCTAGCCGTCCGTCTTTCAAGGTTTCCTCCTATTCTTATGTATTAGTTATTTCCTTTCCGATAACCTAGACTTCATAGACTGAATTGGTCGTTCTCTGAGCTCTTCTGAGTGTCTCGGATACAAGTTATCGCGTCTAGCAATAATACAAAATGCAGAACAGAAACTAGTCAACTTGACTCATGACCACATGGTTTTTCTCTGTACTAAAGGACATGTGAAGAAGATATCGGTGGTGAGACAGGATTTCCGGGGTCTCACTATCCCAAAGAAACGCAACAACGCGTGCGATTTATAGTTGAGCGATACGCAGCTGCATTTTGAAATCCCGACCGACAACCCGTCAATGCTCTCTGAAATCATATGTACAATAAATCATTTGTACAACGCCAGTCTTCATTACTTTGCCTCTGTGTCCGTTCATCCATCAGCTCAAGTTTGTGCGGCCAATCGCGCCGTCCTCTTGCAACAACCGGAGATGCCCACTTAGGCAGCAGCTTCGATAATAACACTCGAAATCCAGTTTGGCCCGCACAAATTACTGCCTCTGGGCGCGAGCTGGCTGTTCGCTGGCCAACGATCAACTTGTCTTGAAGATCAACTTCCAGAAGCAAGCATTGCTCCCACAAAGGCACCGCCTTTGCTATGAGTTTTTCCAGAGTCCTGTATATCCCATATATTCCAGTATGTCATTTGGGATGTAGGTTGTTGATATAGCTGGTGAAGCGGAGACTGAATACCATTCGTCCAGCGTCTGCCCTTTCCCTACCATTTCGTGATCAAAAATCGTGTGCACCTAGCCTGGTTTGTCCGTGAGATTCTCCATAATCTACATCATGGCCACTTCTCTCACAAAGTAGGGAGAGATGCATGTCCAAAGACCAGAGAACTCAACGGCGTGTTTTGTGGCTCTAGATGGGTTGTATGTTTCTCAGAGGCAGGTTCGAGTCTGGGTATATGTAGGCAGGGGTGGTCATTTTGGACAGATGCCTCTGGCAAGGGAAGGACACAATCAGTGGCTTTGGCTGCGTCCACATCGGAATTGGGGTAAAGGAGACGATAGGCGTGGGCTCGGCGGGCAAGTGATTAGATGGCAAATTCCTTATAATGGCTGGCGTATCTTGGATTTGGGGGAAATCTTCAGGCAGGCAAACGAGCGTTCGACAGCAACGTCGATAGACGTTTATCTAGAGTCGCCGAAGCGTCGCGCAAAATAAGGTGGGTTATGCATCTTATCATGGTTACTTCTCTCATTTTCTTGGTTCCTCGACAAAGGACTTGTGTCGGAAAGTTTTGTTAAATTGAACCACACAAGACTGGCACCATATACGTCTTGCCGTGGAGGGTCCCGTCGCTGTAGAGTCGGGCCGCAAGGGTAAAAACTCTGTAGAGTATGCTAGGCGTGAAGACAAATCTACATGTCTACAGGATGGAGGTGGAATAGAAATGGAAAATCAGACAGAAAAATTGGGATGAACACCAAGCGTTCCTGGCTAAAGCACGGGTATCCCTTCCCACGTACCCTGACCTGGAGTCCAGACAGGCAACAAGCTTAGCCCCGGACCCGCCCAGCCTTACCATCCTGAGCCTTCATTCAGGGCTTCCATTTCTCCATTTATCGTCGCTACGCCACGACACGACACTCTGCTTGAACCAGATTATGTCTGCCATAGGGCCTTTTCCTACGTCATTTTTAATTGTGCGCTCTCAACTGAGGATTTTAATTCGATTCACCCCGAGCCGGGACATTACCAACTTGTTACAGCGATTGAACTGGGCTTGTTTTGTAACTGTTGGTTGCCGACAGCCAAGACAAACGTGGCGCGTATCGTCTCAACCAAACATTTCAGCCAGCAGCATCAGGTCCAGAAAGCAATGATATATCATTCTTGCATATAACGCCGGAGCTTGGCAGATTGTTCAGTCCCTCCCATGGAAGGCTACTTTGTAGTTTGGGTGGCTTAAGTTCCGGGGACGTCGATCCAGTCGCGTCTTCGTTCTCCCGAGCCACTCAGGCTGCCCCCAAGTGCTTGTGCCGCGCGGATCAAACAACCTCACCGTCCCCCTTTCCGGCCATCTGCGTGCGCCCCCAACACACAACCAAGCTCCGCTTTTCGACGGGCTGACAGGGGTCCAGCTACTGCGGAGGAAAGAAAAATCGCATCTGTATCATGGTGTCTGGGACGGAAGGTACCGTTGTTGGATGGTTGGCCAACTAAACGAAAATAATGCTCAATGTACTATAGATGATGACTGGATAAACTTGGTTATACTGTAGATGGCTTTGAAGCCAAGACTGGACAAGGCGCCTTCCGATCACAATGTGATGTTTCACTCCCTGGCGGGATTGGTGATGGGTGCACACTCATATATGCCCGTTCGCCTGCTTGTCTGTTGTCTGTTGACCGAGGCTGCTCATTCTTTTTTTGTTCCTTTCTTTCCTTCTAGCCACTGGGTGTCTTTTCATTTCGTCTTCTAGTAATTACATACCATTCTTTCTTTAACTTTAGCGAGAGGTCAGTATACACACCTGCGCATCTTATTGATGCTGGTCATTGAGAGTATGAAACTAACAACGCAGTCTTGTTAGCTGTGCTCCGATTCGTTCACTACCACCCTTGACTTCTTTCCTTTTTTCCAGAAATCCCGTCTCATCAGTCACAATGAGGTACTTCACTTCATTCATCATCCTCGCGGCATCGCTCGCTACCGCAGCCCCAGTGCCTGCGCCGCTGCCATTGCCCGAGCCGCAGAACGACAGGGCCAACAACGGTGCTACTGTTAGTCCACAAAGGTCCAATCCTGTTCCTTAGGGGTATATACACTGACAACGCTCCTCCAGGCCATCGAGGCCGCTGTTGATATTGCGTTCGCCACCGCTCTGGGCCAAGCCGGCGTCTGTATGTGACGAGTTGCAACCAGCCTTGCTTGCACTTTCTGCGATATGGATGACTCTGTTGGTCCTGCTACTAACAAACTATTGGGTTCAGTCGGTCAAAGCTCCGGCCCCGAGTTCGAGGCCGCTCAGAACCAAGCGGCTCGAGCCGCCGCCCAAGTCGCTGCCGATGCTCTTGCGGCGAACCAGGCACAGGGCATCCAGACGGAGCTTGAGCTAGATCCGCCTGTGCAGGCCGCCCTGGATGAGATCCTGGGGAACAACGGGAACAATAATAATAACAACGGGAACAACAACAACGGGAACAACAACAACAACAACAACAACAACGGAAACAACAACAACGGAAACAACAACAACGGAAACAACAACAATGGAAACAACAACAATGGGAACAACAACAATAATAATAACGGAGGCAATAACAACAATAACGGGGTAAGTATATTGAGCCGTCCGGAAGAACTTTCCCTCGAGCCCAGTTAGTCTCGTGTCTGGCTCCGATTTCTAACAGACGGTTTGAATCGCAGAACAACAATGGCAATAACCAAAACAATAATAACAACGGCGGCAACAACGGAGGTAACGGAGCCAACAACGGAGCCAACAACGGAGCCAACAACGGAGCCAACAACGGAGCCAACAACGGAGCCAACAACGGAGCCAACAACGGTGGTAACAACGGAGGCAACAATGGAGCCAACAATGGCGGCAACGGAAATGGAGGAGGTAACCGTGGCTTCCGGGGCGGCTTCGGTGGCTTCCGAAGAGGGAGGTCACGCAACTAGGTTATCCAAGAGACCTAGAGCTAATACAGGGCCGTGGTGGTGCTGAATGTACACATATCTGATAAACCAACCGACGATATCGAATCCGGTAAAACAGTACAGTCCGACTTGGCCTTTTTTCTTTTTGTAACAGCAACAGGGACAGAACTATGAGACCACGCAACAAATCCTACGTGATAGTGAATATGGGGTTGGGTTATTGTTTCCTTCTATACACTCTGTTACCTTCCTTGTGAATGTGCAAGTGCCGGAAATCTTTGCGTCGGTGGCTGGGGGGTTGGGCCAAATCAAAGATTTATATTTCGCGTGAGCTGGAGAAGCTCTGTTATTCAAGATAGTTCTGAACTTTCGAAACATGACACAAAATACGAAAATTAGACCTGTGGGAGACCAGCTGCGTCCAGTGGGCTACATGTAAAAGCAGTTGACCGTCAGATCGCCTCGGTAGCAGGGGTTCCAAACGTACTGGTGAGTGAACCAGACAGGATTAGGTACCTCATCAACCTAGCCAAGAGGCCTGTTCATGACAATTTCAAACTTCGGGAATCACTGGGGTTTCGTCACAGTCTAGACAGCGATAGGCACCAGAAACATGGCATATCGTCATACTCCAATTGGAAAAAAGGGGGGCTTCAGCCGAAGTGAAATAACTATCATTACATGAAGAAGTCACAACTTCCAACACCCGCCAGCCAGACAAAACCAGGCTAGCAGAAACGAGAAAAGGGGGGGAAAAAAAAGAGAAGTTTGTTATAACAAATAAAAGTATAAGTCATAATGTGTTTTGTGCTTTTCCTCTAGCGGCGCGACAGACGACGGCCACCGAGCTTGAGGTCGCGCTTCACCTTGGATGCGGCAGCGGCGGACTGGGGCACCGAGGCGATGCATTCTTGCTGTTGCTGCTGGCACTGCTGGGTGCCGCCGGTGAGCTGGCCGCCGTTGGCGGCGTTGAAGCAGGCGTTGTTCTGGATGTCGCAGGAGCGGGTCAGGGCGGCGGCGGCGTTGTTGAAGGTGTTGCCGTTGACGGTGAAGGGGCGGTCGGAGCCGGCTGAGAACTGGACGGCCGGGGCGGCGCCGCCGAGGGCTCCGGTGAAGGCCTGGATGTTGCCCGAGTTGCCACCCTGGTTCTGGTTCTGGTTGCCGTTGCCTTGGTTTTGGTTCTGGTTACCGTTGCCATTGCCCTGGTTCTGGTTGCCGTTGCCCTGGTTCTGGTTACCATTGCCCTGGTTTTGGTTCTGGTTACCGTTGCCCTGGTTTTGGTTGTCGTTGTCGTTGTCGTCGTCCTGGTTCTGGTTCTGGTTACCATTGCCCTGGTTGTTGTTGTTGTTGTTGTTGTTGTTGTTGTTGCCGTTGCCAGCACCGGCCGCAGCAACGGCATCCTCAATCTCGTCAACAGTGGCCTCCTCAACCAGGAGGTTCTGGCTAAAGATGCAGCCGTCGGTGTCGGTGGCGTCGTTGCAGGTGTTTCCCGCAGCGGTGGGGTCGCCGATCTGGCCGGGCTGGAAAGTGCCGGCAAAGAGGGCCTCGGTGGGGTCGCCGCCGACGGCAGCGATCTGGACGGCGAGGTCCAGGATGGTCTGCTTGTTGTTGGCCTGGCCCTCGGAGGAGGCCGGGTCCTGGATCTGCGTGAGCGCGGCGATCTCAGGGTTGACGGCCTGGACGGTCGTGCAGAGCTTGCTGGCCTCGCCGACCGTCAGGGTGTTCCTCTCGAGGGTGCGGAATATGAGCGAGTTGACCATGCCGGCAACGTCGTTCTTGGCCTTGGCGTTGGTGAAGGCCTGGTCGGCAATGATCTGCTGCAGGCAGTCGAGGTCGGCAGCGTCGACCTTGTCCGACGCCTCGGCGGCGGCCGCGTTGCCCAGGAGAGCAAAGACGGAGGACTTGATCTCGAGGGGGTTGTTGTCCTGGAGGAGCTTGTCCATGGCCAGGAGGTAGAACTCGTGAGAGTGCTCCTGGGGGACCTCGGCAGCAGCGAGGCCCGCGAGGGCAAGAAGAGCGGAGGTGACGAAGAACTTCATGTTGATGGATGTTTCGTTCGATCTAGAAACTCCTGAATTTCCAATATTCTTAACTTGTTCGGGTTAAAATAATAGGGCCGGCCCAAAAGAAAGAGTGTAGAGTTTAACAACTAAAGAGCGTAGAGAATATAAAAATCAAGTTCACAGAACTGATAAAAGACCGAACAAGAAAGAGAGTATGATGAGCTTGAAAGAGCGTGCCAGAGAAAAGAGAGGGAAAGCAAAATCACATCTTGTTGAAGAAGAACAGTCGTCTTATATAGAAGGGGATGTAAACGAGCAAACTATCGGGACCCTCATTGACGGCCCAGTGATGGCGGCTCGACGGGAGCTGTGGCCCGCGAGCATGCTACGGGAACCAGGGTTGATACCTGCCAAGTGGTTAGGGGACAGCTCGTTTTGTTGATCATGACGAGGATTGGCGCCAACCAAGAGCTCCTCGGCGGTCTGTCAGACTGGTCTGCAACACCAGCAAAGACCGTCCGGTTGCTTGGAGCTCCGTACCAACTTTCCATCTGAAGAGTGTGTGAACGTTCGAGGTGGGCCGTGGGGGATATGTTCGCTTACACCAATACCACGTCGGTTAGTTAAAAGAGCGCCAAGCTACCAACCGCCCCATGTGTCCGACAGGGGGCCAGGTGAACGACCCTCCCTGCAGTCGGGAAGTTCTCGCACACGTTCTTTGGACATCAGAAACACAACTGGGCGCATGATGAAGCAGATCATCGGGAGCTTTCTACCATGCGGCAAGCCATGGTCGATATGAGAGACGAACCATCATCTGTTTGATAGGATGAAAGGACCTGCCAACGCCTCGCGTCTGAACTTTGGATGATTATTGCCGAACATTTACGGATAGGGGGAATAGCAACCGATGATACCACTGTGCAGTATTGAGATGGCACCATTCATCAGATGGAAAAAGGCCAAGACCCAGGGTCTTGGGCTTCTGGATCTATGGCTCCGCTGACTGGATCTGATTTTTCAAGCGAGATTTCAATGCTAGTGGCAGCATGAAATACTGTAAAGTAACTGTCCGCATGTTTAGGAATTCTCAATGCCGAGAAGGCTATCGAGACCGGGAGAAAGAGTTTGTTTATCCATGGCCAAGCCCAAGCTATCAGCCAGACAGCTCCAAGATTGCCGTTATGAGTCAAAAATTCGGCGGATTTGCGCCATCATCTGAGCTGTCGACATGGACGAGGGGGCCAGAGGGAAGGAAATAGGGCAAGGTGTGGCGAAGAAGATTTTGACAGACTGACGATAGACATGCAGAGGTTGACAGGCCGTCGTTTGACTTGGCTGCCTGGACCTGGTGGCCCCCCCGTCAAGCATTTCATCAATATTTTTTTCAAATGGGGAAATGGGAATTCAACGATGATCATTGCCTGTAGGGATTATTCCCGATGGACTTATTGCAAGGGGAGTATTTGCATGGCAAGCCTGGGCTGTCTTGGGTGTCTGATGGAGCAAGGGGGCAGTAAAAGTTCAGACGGACCATGTTCCATGTACCTTCGACTTGGGGTTTCAGGAGTGTGCATCCGGGCGTAAAAAAAAAACGGTTGATGGCTGGTGCCCCCCCACTTGCCATGCACTTTTGATCTCGGTTACAGTCCCGAAAGTGGGGAGGGTGCCGTTGCGTGCCACCATCAAGCTTAATACAGAGTTGACAAGCAACACTGAGATTAAGTTAAGCGGACAATTTGACGACACTACTCTGTGGCAAACCCACCGAATTTGAGTATACGCATCTTCTTTTTACTCAACCAAAGGTCTGACTGCCAGTTCTATTTGGCGCCCAAGGCTGTTTGTCATTGTGGGCCAATATTGTGTGCTTTTTTTTAAAGCGCCGAATATTTACCCATGAAAAGGCAAGTGGAGAAGACACAAAACCCAGCCGTTGATTGGGGGCCCATTCGGGAGGGTCCAGAGGTCTCAACGATCCAAGCAGGAAATGGCCCAAGGTGTTGTGGGTGACTGGCACGATTGCGCATTTCACTTGCCGGTTAAATACCCTTTTCTTTCCCTTCCCCCCTGACACAGAAGGGGAAAAGTTGCCCCATTTGATCGTAGTATATTGTACATGGCAAAAACCTCGCATTGTGGCCCCCGCCCTCCGAAGCAAAACATTCCGTCTTGATATTTCTGTTCCACGTTTCCACCAGCTTTTCCATCGCTCGGGATTATGCAAACGTTCTCCCCAGTGCCTAACGGCAAAATCTCCGATGACATGAAGCTAGTGTACCCCCTTGACGACGCGCCACTACACATACACACTGCGGGAAAGTTCCCAGATGGCACCTTCACCTTTTCGGTGTGTTCTGGGCCCTGCTGCCCTTGAAAAGGAGGCGAGGGGACGAGTTTCAGAAGTAGAATAATTACAAAGAGACAGAAATTAAAGTCCGGCTAGGAGTTTAAAACTCGGAGTGTTGTGGACTACCCTCCCCACGTCATTCTCGCCTATACAAGCATAGATATATGGATATGCTTAATGCATATATGTACAACGTGCCGGTCAAAGATTGATCTGGCCCCTCAAGCGTCATATCTGGTTCTGGTCCGTGTGTCGTCTGGCCATGAGGTGACAAACTAACTCAGAAGAGAAGCCAATGGTTTACTCTTGTATCGGATGACCGGCTTAGAATACCGCCGAGCCGGACTTTTACCTACGATATACTGGATCTAGGTAGGCAGGCAAGGCAAGTATAAAAGTACAAAGATGTAAAGTATGCATGCTCATTTTGATCAACTTTCCAATGCTTCTCACCAAAGGACTCCTTCCAACAAAAAGACACGAAGTGACACGTTGGAATTTGTGTACACATAAATCTTGTTATTCGAACGAGTTCTTCTCGGCTAACCACATCAGGCTCTCCGTCACCAAAATTATAAAACGCTTGGGAGCTTGAGGGCGCCTGTCCCCATGATCTAGTTGTGGATTCGTAATTTTTCATATCTCTAGGTCCGAACGTTCCTAGTCAACTGGCAGAGCTTAGGTATCTGGGCTGTGTGAGACGCTCATCGGTTGCAAGGGTATTTTCAGCGAATCCGTGCAATTAATCTAACCTTTTTTATTTTATTTTATTTTATTTCATATTTTCCCCCCTCATCTGAATTCAGTCTCGAGGAGGCAAAGAAAAAGACTACCTCAAGTATTGGGTGTGGACAACAGAAACCTTGTCGACGGAGCTACCTCGTGATTTTTCCTGTTACAAGTCACCTGTATCAACAGAATAACCGCTGCGTCCAGTAGCAAGATACGAGCACGGTGCTTCGTTAAAAACCAATATTTCCAGAAACCTGTTTCCCGGTCAAGTCATATGCCATAAGACGTTATGATGTCCAAATGAGAAGTCAATCTTATGCAATCATCCCAACCACGAGGAGACCTGCATAGCCTACAATCTGTACCCCACGTCATCGTCCAAGTCACACGTTACTGATCAAGATTCCAAAGTACCTCATGCCGGTTAGAGTCGATAGCATGCTACCAGCTCGACAGACATGAAGGCATCCAACCAGGACCGCAAGCTACAAAACAACAAAAGCCACTCTTCTTTATGATCCTAGTCTCCAAAGTTTCACGCCTCTATAAGGACCTTTCTTTGTACAAACAGCAGATGCGTGAGTTGGGGAAACCAACGCCCTCTTCACTCTCTGCGCACAAACGCAAACGACGTCTATAAAGGAAATGATGTATGCTTTAAAAAGTAATATAGCACGCCAAACTTGGCAGCAAACCTCCCTCTGCCAGAGTAAAACGTCTATGTGTCGGGTGATGCCCCCCACCTCGCCACTGCCAGACACCACCCTGCATTTTTATTTTATCTCTCCCCTTGTTCCATACTCGTACAGTTCCAAGTGTGGCGATACATTGTCTTGTTTGCTCCCAGTTTAACCAATGACCAGCTTGTCGTCCTCGGGGAAGTCGTATGCGGGAATCTCGAGGTTCAGGGGAGCAGGTCCTTTCCTTATACGTCCGGAAATGTCGTAGTGAGATCCGTGGCAGGGGCAGAACCAACCGCCAAAGTCGCCAGCCTCGCCAATGGGGACACAACCAAGATGTGTGCAGACACCTGTTGTAAAGAATCGTGTAAGTACGCCGATCGCCAGACACCGACCTTTAATGCTGGAAAGCACAATCTAAACTTCAGCTTACCCAACATGACAAGCCACTCGGGCTTCTTGACACGGTCGCTGTCGGCTTCCGGATCTCTTAATGAGGCAACGTCGATCTTGTTGGCCTCCTCGATCTCGCGGCTGGTACGGTGGCGAATGAAGACGGGCTTTCCACGCCACTTGATGATGACCTGAGTCCAGAAAACATCAAAAGTCAGACCATATCCAAGACAAAGCAGATTGCACGGGTTGTCACTCACGTTCTTGCCCTCGGGGATGGAGTTCAGGTCAACCTCAACCTTGGCCATGGCCAAAACGTCGGCGGAAGCGGACATGTTGACCAGGAACTCTGCACGGGTGAAAAGAAAAAAAAAAGAATTAAACGTCAGTCACAAGAAGCTCCCAATTGGCGTGACGTGATCCTCAACACCCGGCTGTTTTCCCTCCATCTCACACTACAGCCACGATCCTTCAGTAGTCACAGGAGACAAGATTCCTCCAACTCACCCTGGACGGTCGACTTGGCACCGGCGGCCGAGATGGCACCCATGGCGCCGACCATGAAGTACGAGAAGACGGCGTTGGTGGTCGACGAGCCCTTGGGGGCCATGTACTTCTTAAAGTCGGGGATCTGGGTCGACTTCTGCTCGCCGCGGAACGGGCTCGAGAAGGTGGCACCCGAGCTGCCGTTCTGGGCCGGCGTCGTGCTCAGGGCGCGCGCGGCCGTGGCCACGGCCTTGGAGGGCGACGCTGCGCAGCGCGTGATTGCGCGGGTGGCGGTCGTCAAAGGCGCCATTGTGGAGGTTTTGTTTTTTTTTCCGGTGCGGACCTTCGTTTGGGGAATTAATTAGGTGGACGGTTCCGATTGAAGGTGTGGAGGGATTTCAGCGTGTCCTGTCGCCGGGCGGTCGGTGGTGGTTTTCGGTACGATACAATGCGGTAATCTTTTGAGGTCTTTTCCAATGCAAACGTTGGTCTGGGCCGAAGAATTGCCTGAGGCTTCTTCTAATTGGCACGCTTTGATTGGCTCAAGGCGAGAGCTTTGACATCACTGCGAATTATCCCGAGAGAATCCGATCAGGCTCCAGCAACCCGAACCCTGGGATAGCAAACGATCGAATTACATAAGCCAGCGCTCATTTTACCGTGATCGCTGTCAACAAGCAACATGCTGAAATCGAGACTCCTTGGCAGACTTGACCCGAAAAGAAAAACACAAATCATCTGTGAATCTAAATAGGGTGAACATTTATTGAACGTAATCCTACCCTGTACTCCTACCAATCAATGCATGTTCTTCATCTCCCCAATCAGATTCCTCATATCCTCCGCAGTATAAGACAGGCCCTGGCAAATATCGATCTGAGTCTCCTCGTCCATGTCGAGGAACATCTCGAGGAACTCGCCATCCAGAAACCTTTCTGGCCCTGCTCCCTCTCGCTCAGGGTTGCGGAAAGACCTCCACTGATTAAATTGGAGCTCTCCAAGCGGTGAGCTTATGTGCGCTTCCATGTTCGCCTGAAAGTCCATGAGCAGGCTCTGGAACTTGGGGGCAACGGTGCCAAACAGGTAGATTGAACCCTCGGTCTAAACAGAAACAAGAAAGTCAGTACAATGGCACGGTTACCTCCAAGGGGGTGGGGGCAAGGAGGCAAAGAGAGCTCTTACCGTAGACAAGAATGCTTTGGCAACTATTGGCGCATTCGCACCCGTCTCGACCATGACCTTTTGGATCTTGTTGATACATTCGCCCAGGCCAAATTCGCTTGTCATCTGCATTCGCCGCTTGTCCTCTAGCGTTACGCCTGCAGTGTTTCTCAGAAGCACGACAAGGTTGCCATCACCATCAGCTACAAGCCACGAGTCTTCCTCGAGGTGGGATACAGCCGTGGACCACATCGATTGGTAATCACGACAGACCTCGACAAGTTTTGCCTGCTTCGACCCCTCTCCTTCCTTATCACTCTTAGTTGTGGCCTTGTCTTTGCCTCCCGTCTTGGCTGACTTGCCAGCCCCAGGAATGTACTCAAGGAGTGTGATGGATTTCATAATATCCGCCACGGCGATCAACCTTCCATGTACCGCCACGTCGACGGCATAACTGGATGTTTGAAACGCCGCCACTTTGAGGAACTTGGCAGAGGTCGTCGATGTCTCTTGGTACCTCACTAGAACCACCGTCTTGGTAAGTGCTATCACGAGGAGATCATCATCCATGGTCGCTATTCGCCGGCATCCGCTCTTGGTAGCGTGTGCATGGACCAGGTACGCTGAGCGGCTTTCGTCGACACCGAAGACCAGGACTCGGCCGCCGTGACCACTCCCAGTTCCCGAGAGGAAACGCGTGCCAACTATGAACCTCTCTGCTTGCTCGCCATAACTATCGATCAGAGGTGCGCGAGTGACACATTCTGGCACCTCACCATCCTCGAGCTCAAAGACATTACCCTTGGGCTCGAATATGACTTCGTCGAAAAGTTTGAAGGTGCCGTAGACTTTTTCGATACCTTTGGCGAGCTCTCTTCTGATGCATCCCAGACCAAACACCTTATCGGCGCTCGAATATGCTATGCTGCGTACGTTCTCACCCATGGGACGTGTCATCATCTGGCACTGGCGCTGTCTGTCGATGCGCGAGATTTTGAGTTCCATTCTCCGGTCGACTGCTGACTCTGTTGCTACAGCGAGACAGTCAGGGAACGCCGTCGTATCAAAAGGACAGACATATGCAGCCGAGTGTGCTGTGACCGCCGAATACACAATCCGTCGTTCGGCGCCGTGAATCAGACTCGAGTGCTCGCATGTCACAAATATGCTGCACAAGCCGTTGGGCTGTGGTAAGACACGAAAGCGCGCCTCACGTGTACCGAGAACAACGCTTTTACGTGACGACAGCGTACCGTTGTCATTGTAGACAAACGTCATGACCTCGCCATCATCTTTTGATACAAATAGAGTCGGGTTGGCGACTTCTGCTGGCAACACCCGCGCAAGTACAACTTCACGAGCAACGACCGCGTCATCCTCGTTTCTCCGAATCTTCTCGGTTTGCATGGCTTGCAATGTCTCCAAATCTATAATCGAGACGGTGCCAGAAGACCAGAAGCCCACGGCGCCTACGTCGAGAAGATGCGGTGATGCATTGACACATGATATTTGGTCCTCGTCTCGCTCTTCGGACTCGGCGCTCACCTTCAAGTCAAGTCCGATATTTAGAGACACTAGTTTCCTGCCATCCACCGACACGAGGACCCACCGTCCGTTACTTGATGCATGTGTGATAGGCTTCCCTGAAGTCGGTGACCAAGAGCTTATCGTTACGCCGCCCTCTGGGTCAAAGACTGTCACCTTTTCTTCAGTGACATAGAGAACTTGTCCGTTGTCGAGACCAGCCACTAGCAGGGTCGGCTGGCTGAGATTCAGACCCTGTAGTTGACTCAACTCCTCGACTTCACCCTGCTCATCGAATCTGAAAACCCTGGTTTCGGTGAGGAATGAGACCACCAGTGTATTTTCGATATCCGAACCGTACGACTTCAGGGAGAACAATCCGGTGATACCGGAGATTTCGTCAGTTATGACACCGATATCCTCCAGTCCAACCCCGCTGCGGACACTCCGCAGGCTGCCGTCTTTCTGCGCTCCACTGGCAGTCACGATGCGAGCCTGGCCAGAAGAGTACTCGTTCCCTAGCTGACTGTCACCCTCGCGATTGCCCATGTCCATGACGGCAAAGTCAAGTATAGGGGCTATGTTCTCAATAGTCTGCCTAAGCTCAAGAAAAGGCTCCCCTTTGCTGGAATCCGCGAAAAGATTGACGTCATAAAATTGAGAGTCGCCGTAGTGAGACGCAACGAAGAGGGTTTCGTTGGTCTCGGAATATACGAGCTTGGTAGCCCTGGATGTCGTTCCAATCTGCACATTACTCAGGCTGTCCACTGCGGTATCGCTGTTTTGCTTGATTTGAATGGTCAACAAGTGGAGGCCGCCGTAGTCGTCGCCCAGGAGATAATGTGTATTGTCGACCTTTGCCCACGCAACGAACACCATGGCAGATGTGAGCGCTGTTTCGGTCCAAGTCCAGGATTGGTCGTCGATATAGAGCATTCTGGATTCCCCCACCACTATGACACCTCCAAGATGGCACTCATCCCGAGCCGGATTCCGAAAGTTGTGGCGTCTCTCCGTTTCGACCCGCTCCACTGGTATCATCATCGTGGAGCCCGGATCCGGAACATCAAACGTAAACTCCCGGTCTTTCTGCTCGAACCGTGAGAGCTCTCTATCCCTGTCGTCTGTGCATAGCCTATAAGAGGCGAACTTGCAGTCCGGCTCGTTCGGTCTTGGCTGGTAAAGAAAGGCAATGCGGGGATGTCCAGTCTCTGAGTGCAAGAATACAGCATCCTTGATGTACAGCTCCGATATGCGTGCCTGGTCCATCAGTTCCAGTCTCGTCTGAAGCTGGCCCTTCTGCTGGCCCTTCCTCTTATGTAGACGCCAGACGTGCATGACACCAGACCACAGAAGCAAGACCATGTAGCGACCAGACGGGTCGACTATGCACCTGTTCCTCGACGACACCTCGCGCACGAACTGCTCGCCAAGGTCTGAAATGGCCTGCCTGGTGACAAGCTCGCGGGTGTCGGGATCGTACTCGGCCGTGAAGTATTTGAAGCGGTCGGTGCCGACAAAGAGCATGTCCGTTTCGGAATCCTTGGGCCTGACGGACTGGAGCATGACTATCTTTCCAAAGACAGACTGGGAGTGCTCCAGCTTGAGCTGGCCCTGGTCGGTTCGCCGCCATATCTCCAGGCGGTTCGTCTTGGCCAGCACCAGGCTGGGTTCTTCGCCGGCGAGTAATTGTATGTACAATGCATGGCGTACACTGCTCGACCGGTGGATGGGGGCTATGTATGCCATGGTTGTCGCGGTTTTCAGGGCGGCCGCAGGCTGCCAGTCATTTCTTCCGAAAGCCCGGTACTCTGGATGGTGGAAGTGGTTGTCGAGCTTGTCGGTAGGTTGCTTCGATGATGATGCAACTGCAACCGCGACGCGGAGTTAAGCGGGATTTGGAGCTCTAAGTGGATGCAGGTACCCCACCACCCAACCCACCTTACTGAACCTCACGAAGTCTATTAATTCTGGGGAGGTGGCTTTGCTCCTCTCTACTCTGCTGTGAACAACATCAGACGGATCCTCGCAGAAAAAAGACCCGATCAGTCGAACGAAATTTTAATTTTGATTTCATTTGTTTCAACCGAGTGTCTGGTATCAAGAGTTCTCAACACCCTTTGGGTGAATTGAGTAACCCCTACCTAAAGGCCCGCTTTACTGCCTGTCTTGAAGTTCTGCAGAATCTTTGTTATTGAAAACACCTACTGTACGTACCCATGCCAACTTAAGCAAGTACATAGCTAGGAGAGCAGGCACATAGAATCTTTTTTTTTTTTTTTTTTTTTTTTTTTTTTTTTTTTTTTTTTTCAAAAATGAATGTTCTCACTGGGAAAAATATTCTTTTGATATGGGGTGAGTACCGGTCCAAGCTGCAAGTCATGGCAGTTGATCAATTGAAGTTGAGTTGTAGTATAGGTTACCTACCTCTCAACCCAAGGTGATTAACCTATGCTGTATCCTTCTCTGGTCAACTACTTGTGGTCGAGTTCGAACCACAGCACCATCTTGATGTGTGCTTAGTGTGCGCGCCCCTTCTCGGAAAACGCATTCCGCGCGGACAAGATCGCAGCCCCCACCCTGCGCCTCGGACAGCATTTTCCATGACCGAGATGCTTAACTGCTTTTTTTTTTTTTTTTTTTCTTTTTCTTTCCTTGCCTCACGACGTTGCCAAGAGCGTGGAAGTCTCGGGGAACTGCTGGCAGAATCGGACGATGCACACCCCTCCTTCACTTCTGTGGGATCTATCTATCAGCCTTGCACTTTCTACTACCTGCTCAGTTTGTAGAGTGAGAACATCCTTTCGCATGTTTCGGAAGCTTTTCCTGGCATCGACCTCACAAGGCCAAGAGCAAACTTGCGCGCTGATAGCGAATTCGTCCAAAAGTCATTCTCTTCAACGCCGACCGTAGTGTCTGACCACAAAAAAACATACCAGAGAAGGCATTTATTATGTACAAGTAAGATTGGCGACCAAGCACAACCATATACAACTTTCAACCTCCAGCTCGTGAACCATGGAAGAAAATTCCAACTCTCTCTTTTCGTCAGCGAAATTATGTAGTGCCAATATTCCCGTCTCCATCTCTCTCATCTTCTGATCCAACACGCTCCTCGCTCGGTGGAGCAGGTGTCCTCTTTCGCTTTTCTCTTTGTTCGGAAATTGTCTGACAGCCAACTCATAGATACCTCATCGAGCCTGTCAGGCTCGTGCTCCTCACCGCCCTATCTACTGTATTCCGGAGCTGCCGAGCCCGGAACCCAACCTTTTCGGCGCTCTGCTTGGCACTGCTGTCTCGGACGTTTCCGGCGAGCTGCAACATCTCCTCGTCGACCCGGCCCAGAAGCTCAAAGACCCATGATGAGAGCGCACCATCCTGCTTCCCGCTGCCCTGCCTCTCGACCTCGCGCAGCCACGACTCGACGGTCGTGTTGATCCACTCGGCAACGATCCTCTTCTTTCGCCCAGTGAAGGGGGCTTCCTGTGCGTCAAAGATGCGCTCTAGAATCTTTGCAATCACTGACTGCGATACCTGCAGCTGGAGGAAGAGCAGTACTGGCCAGGAGTTATCCGCTCCGATGCTCTCGTCCTGACTCTCCGCAACGGCGTACTCGCACACAATTGGCAGCAGGGTGTCTATAGGGAAGATCATGGTGTCCAGGGAGGTGCGATGCGCAATGTTCTGGATCTGCATCGAGACGGCCTCGTACGGCAGAGGTGGCGGTGCCGGTGGTGCAGTGACACCGGCTGGGAGTCGTCCCCCGCTGTTCTCGTACTCATTATAAGCCTCGTGACGTTCCAAGATTTCCCTGTGCGTGGCGTCGATGAGGTTTTTCCAAGTGTCAGCGATGAGCCTCGTGTTGTGGTAGTCCGCCGCATGGTAGACAAGCAGACACAGATCGTAATAGCATGCCGGATCCGCATATGTGTTGAACAGCTGGAATAAGAAATGTTAGTGATCATTGCACAAAATCACGATCGGACGCTCCGGCTCAAAAGCAGCAGCTACTAACCTCAGTTAAGCCCTGTATTTGGCCATCCAGGACCTTCTCAATCTCCATCTTTCGTTCGTCTGCTATGCGAGGATCGGCCTTCAACCTTTCCAGCAGATCATCCTGAATGTGTGCAATCTCGAGGAGCTCTGATATTTCATGGCTCAATAACTGCTGCTGCTGCCTGTTACCTCCCGCACCCATTACGCTTGCGTTGCCCTTGGCGCGACTGAGGAGAGTGATGCGGTCCTTGATGCCAATGTCGAACTCGGAATTGGCAAGTTCAGCCTGTACCTGAGCCGCATCATAAAACTGCCCCCTGTGCGTGTAAAACCTGCAGAGAAGCTCTGCGTGACGAACGTCCGAGCCTGCCAGGCGCTTGAGGAACGTTATGACGTGGGGCGAGTCGATCGCAAGAATGCGATCGGTCCAGTTTTGTTCGACGTACCAGCCATAAAGGCCAAAGTGGAACACTTCGTCGTCCGAGTCGTTAACGACGGAATAGGCTTCCATGCGCTTGGTGGCGGCAAGGGAAGGCTTCCCATCGACAAGCTCGGGTTCTTTTGAGGATTCTGCATCCAGCCGCTCCAACACGGCATGGACAAGGTCGTAGCAGCGCTGTCGCTCATTATATATCTTCTCCCTCGGGTCGTTGGACGGCTTGTTCTCATTAATCCAAGCGAGAGCTGCGTTGCCGCGGTCTTTCTCCTTTGCCACAACCAGGCACAACCTAATAGCACCCGCGTAGTACTTCAAGTCGGTATACTGTTCTGCAGCGCTCCGCAAGTTGGCATACGTGAGGTTACCGGCAACACGCTCAAAGAGCCTCAAGCTCTCACTGAGCAGAGTGCGCTGCGAGCTGTGGTTCAGAGTCTGCTCAGACGCCCGCTTCAGCTGCTCTTGCGCCTTGAAGATGATCACATCGTCAGGGCTGCAGAAGCTACCGCACCGCCTGCGCAGCGCATCTGCTACTGTCTCCACGTTTGAGCCACTTTCAATATTGCGGTTAACAATAGCTTTAACAAGCAGCTTCGCCAAGTCCTTTCCGGCTGGCTGGGAGAAGAGGCTTTCGTATGTAAGCTCCTTCAGCTCGTCCCGAGTGTTACTCTCCAAGCGCAAAAAGATGTCGGTGACACGTTCGTCGAAAAGCATCAAAACGAAGGAGATGCCCTCGGAGATGCTCTCCATAAGCTTTTGGAGGGCATGAAGCGCCTGATGCTCGGCCTGAAGTGCAACCTCTTCCTGACGACTGCTGACCCTTTGTAGATCGGCTGGACCCGAGAGGCCCTGGATGATCCCCTTATTTGTGTTCAAGAAATTGCGCAGCCTCTCGATATTTTCTTGGACTATTGTCAGCTTAGCCGTCGAGATGGTGGAGCTCACAACAACACCGCCAACTGCACTGGCATCGACTCTTGCGGTTATGACCTTGGCTTTCCACAAGCTGCGAATTAGACGTGTCAGGTACAGCGCAAGGGCGTCATGGCGAGATGACAATTTGACAGATTCTGGCGAGATGGCCCCGTCAGACTCGGCAAGCAAAGGCTGCCCGCCAAAGTTGACAAAGACCGACTTTGCCCGATCCGCTGTCCCTTGATCCATCACCCGACTGGTACCTGTCCTGAGATCGGTGCCCTGACCACAAGCAACAGCCAGCGCGGCCGATACTGTCTCAACGCGACCGTAAAGCTGGATAAATTTGCGGATGTCCTTGTCGAGGCTCTCCTCTCCAGAAGTGACCCTCATTGTGTTGGCAAAAATGTCGACAAAGCGCCTCCGACGCACAAGGTAGATGCCGCTGTTGGTAAGTATGGCGAATTCGCAAGGGTCTTCGTCGAACTGAACAGCCAACTCGTTTCCGAAGCCCAGAGGCTGCTTGGCGGCTGCGAACGGCTTGTTGATCAGGCCCACATCGAGAGCGACGGTTTTTGGCCCAATATCTATCCAGTTGGCGTGTTCATAGAACTTCAGCGCTGATGCAGCGCCAATGGCCTTGATGCGGCCAGTTTCCGGCGCCGAGGCGAATATTGTCGTCGTATCGGGAGTGCCGGGCTTCCTGACAAAGTCGATAAAATAGCCTGGCGGGAACCTGAAGCCGAGCTCACTTACTTCCAGACTTCTAGACTGCAGGTCGGTGAGGGAGTCTCCTGATGCATCGTATCCAGTGTTGCGCCTGTCCCGGTTGAGGTCCTTGGGCGGAAACTTGACGAACTGAACCTGCATGGACTGCGGTGCCAAACTGGACGAGGTGTTGATCATATACGAGGCCGAGCTTGTAGCGCTGAGGAAAAGACGGCAGCCTGTGCTGGTCAATGCCATCAAGTGCAGTTTTGATGCTTCCATGGCCGGGATCGGGCTAATGGCTACGATAGCCATGGCATCGGTCAGCAACGGTGATGGATGATTCCAGTGGGTGACGTCTCGCAAGCAGTGGTTTTTCTCCTTGGTGATGACACACGTGAGGCGATCGGGAGCTTCTATGTGGTAGGTTCTGATGGTTGACTTGTTGGAAAGAGTATAGAGAAGATTCCTAGAGTTGTCGACTTTCATGTCGATCAGAAACTCATTCTTCTGCGGTGACCAGATATCGAGGGACGCAGGCAGCCTTGGCATGACCGAGGACCAGCCTGGCTGAGAGTGGTTGATCCTGCTACAACGGCCCGAGAACCACTTCTCTTCTTGTTGATAGCAAAGCTCGTAGATGTCCGTTTCGTCGCTGCTTCCGAAGAAAATGCGCCCGGAAGACGTGCCAACTATATGGCTGACATGGCTCGATGGAGTGCCGAGAGCCATCTTGGTCGAGTAAAGCTCTATCGTCTTCAAGCCGTTGGGGCTGCTAGACGCAGCAATTCCAAGCAAGATCAGGTCTTGCGAGGTAGCAACCACCAGGATGTGCGTTATACTACTAAGGAATACTCCAGGTTTCGGCGGTACGAGAGCTACGGTCTGTATGCTGTGCGGCTGGTCCTCAAATCCAATAATTTCAGGGTTGGGCTGGCTAAAGTTCCACATCAACAGCGCGTTGTCAATGCAGGCGTACGCATAACCAATCTCTGCAAACAGTCCCAGCTTCGTCGTCAGGTTGCTCATATTAAGAGTCTCAAAGATTCGGTCGGGGATCGGGTACATCTGAGCCCGCTGGAAAGGCGCAAGGGGAGAGTCGGCAAACTGCAGGTCATAATCCGAGGTGGCACCAGCTGCGAAGATGTTAGCGATGGTTTGCAACCGCTAAGGATGTGCGCGGAGAGGGAAAATAGCTTACGTCGACAAACAGAATCGAGGTCTGGGTAGCTCTCATCCTGCTGCAAAACGCCCTTGACTGACTTGGCCGCTTTCAATAGCGGCGGTAACGGAGCTGCAGCATCTGTGCCTTGCCCAGAGGTGACGGAGCTAATTGCTCCAGCCCGAGGGGAGCTCATCCTGACACCGAGCGCAGTTGACGAAGATGTTCTTGATCCTGCGGATGGTCGGCTGGTGTCAAAGAGTTGCCTACTGACGCGATCGTTTCTCGCGGCTATGGCTGGGGTCGCGAGAAATGCGCCAGGCACCTCGCGCATCGGCGTTTGGGTAGCCATTGTCTGTTGTGACGCGGGATCGCTGTCGGTTGGAGGCCTCAAACAGAGCGCTGTTTAATGTTTATCCCCCTTTTGTGATTTTCGCTTGGGCTTTTTGTTTTTGGCGGGCAGAGTTCCAAACAAACAAAGCAGGCAGAGGAGAGCTCCGTCGTGGAAGACCCGTCAGAAAATCATCAGCCGGCGGGTACTCCCAAACAAGCCCTCCAGGCAGCAACAAGCTCCGAGGGACCAATCCAGGCGCGAACTTTCGAGATGTGAGTATACGAGCAGAAGAAAATAAGGTGCTCAATGGCAGGCGATCGAGACGCTGGATGGGAGTGGAAATAATGACTTGTTTCCGAGCAGGCTGACCAAGCAGGGGTGAAGCTCAGAAAAACCTAGCCAATTTTTTGACGGTCGACGCGAACTCGGCGCGACACAAGAAAGCATTGGCGCTAGTCCCGATTAGGACTTGACAAGATCCTAGGTACCACAAACAATTGATGCTTTTTGTAGTTGAAGTACCCTCGACTGATGTCATCGTGTTTAGGTCATTATTCGATGGATTTGTTTTCTTTTTTCTTTTTCAATAATAAATGGTATTTTCAAGCTAGTTTACCTGTCGTCTTCTCTAACCCTGCAAACTAGCTATGCTCAAGTCTCTCGGGTCTTGATTTTACAGATCTCGATACCTCGAGGACCAATTCCCATTTATGCGGATACCTGCCTTCCTTTGGTTGAGTACCCCTCGCATGCCCCAATATTAGCGACGCAAACTATTCTTTGGTCTCCTACACGAAAATTTTCTTCAAACAAAAGGCTTTATCTACATTTTGCGCCATTCACAAGCCCCGTCGGGCTACTTAAGCTTTCTTTGCCTCCCTCTCCGCCTTCTTCAGTGCACGAGTGCGAATATCCTGGTGCATCTTCAGGTTGACCTGCAGTCCGATCTTGCTACCGATGCCGACCGTGTTCTCAACCCACCACTGCATGATGGCATGGCTCCACCACGGTGTGTAGGTGTGGGCCATGTTCTGCGTCGCGCATCCAATCTTGCTCAGGGCCGCGCGCACGAAAGCCCGCGGCGTCGGGACCATGGCGCTAGGGCGGCGCACCTTGCTCATGGCGGATACAATGAGGTAGCTGAGAACCAGGTGGACATCAACGCCGCTGCTGCGAAGCTCCTCGGCGAGCGAGGTGCTCCAGTGCTGCAGGAATGCCTTGCTACCGCTGTAGGTAGCCAGGAGGGGCGTAGGCATCCAGCCGCCGAAGGAGCCCATGGTGAGAATGAGACCCCGCTTGCGCTGGGCCATAATGGGAGCCACAATCTGGGTCGTCTTGAGCGTGCCGAGGCAGTTGATCGTGACAATGTTCTGTAGCTCCTCGCGCGGGGTCTGAAGGAATGGCACAGGGATCGAGTGGCTGCGGCCGACATTGTTGATCAGGATGGCGACATCCAGGCCTGTGAGAAGTTGGCCAAGTTTCTCGTAGTCTTCGTCGTTATCCTGCTCGTAGTCCATTGCCAGGACCTTGGTCTTCAGGCTGCCATTCTTGGCCTCGAGCTCCTTTGCAAGTTCCTTGAGCTTTGATTCGGTGCGGGAGACGAGGACTATGTTGAAGCCTTTGGCTGCGAGTTGCGAGGCAAACTCTTTGCCGAGGCCGTCCGAGGCGCCAGTGACAACGGCCCAGCTACCCTTTTTACCATATTTGCTGAGCTGAAAAGGGAAACCAACTGTCAGTGCTAGCCCATCAAGGTCATGACAAGGGAGTATATAGACTGCGACTCACATTGGTGCCACCCAGAATGAAAAGGTTCAACACCAGGTGCAGGTAACTCAAGACCTTGCCCGAGAGGTAGAGAGCCCCTACTCCGGCAAGAGCCCACTGCACCACTTGTGGCACGCTGCCCAGTGCGTTGGTCAAATTATCCATTTTGACGATTTGCGGCGTAAAATGGTTCTTCTTTCGCCTTGTTGCGAAAAGTCTGGACGAAAAGATTGTCGCAAAACCTCCGTAGCAACCCAAAGCTAGGGGTTCGAGGTGGGGTGGGGTAGTGAACAGCTGCTAACCAATCAGTCTTCTTCAACCTCATCTCCATGCCTACCCCTTGTAAACCACCAATGCACTAATTTCATTTTTGTTGAGCTACAGGTATAAGGTCGCGTCCGGTCTTTCCGGTAGTTGGAAGTAGTTTAAGAGCTGTCTTCGAACGCCAATTATACCGCGCTGCTCACCAGGCCTCTGCTGTTACACGTACAGATCTTTCGTTGAAGTTTCTACTTGCCTACGGCAACAATGGCTTCTCTCAGCACCCTCATGCCCCCACTTGACAATGGGCTCCTGCCTGCGTACCTGATGTTGGTAGGTTCAGCCCAGTTTATTGTCTAACCGGCAGACTAGAGGCAGAAATTCTACCCCATCTCAGTCCTTGGCTTCAGTACGCCAAATGCTCCGACATTCTAGAGTGAAAACTAATGGCATTCACGGCCAGGTGTCCGTTCTCGCTATCGGCAACGCCTTGCAGAATTTTACCACTCTTCACTACAGCCGGCGTATCTACAATGGCCTTTTCGTGTCCAACCCCGCGTTGAAGCGCAAGGAGCGTAGCGATGAAAACCCAAGGCACAACCCTGATGACAGCATCAACAAGCTCGTCCCTGCATCAAGCACCGGCAAGGACGTTGAGAAGGCCAACGACCAACTCACACCCCTCGCGGCCCGTTTGTTTGCGGTGTGGACGCTCATCACTGGCGTTGTGCGTCTGTATACCGCCTACGACGTTTCCAACCAAGCTCTATACCAGCTGTCCGTTCTTACGCACTTCCTCGCTGGCGGACACTATCTTTCTGAGCTTCTTATCTTCAAGACATGCCGCCCAAGTGTTCCGGTCCTCTTCCCGATCTTTGCCGGATCGACTGGATTTATCTGGATGACGCTGCAGTACACTCACTACGTCGGCCCTTTTACCCTGCCATTGTTCAGGTGATTTGATTGAAAAGCAGATAGTGTGGGGGAAGAGTGCAAGCCCCATGAAAAGATTGACAAATCATATGGCATAGCGTCTGAAGCAGCTGGGTTGGCACAGCATTGTATAAAACCACCACTCTGGTCTAAAAGTTTCCGCGCTTTGGAGCCCCTAATTAGTGTCTAATTATAGAGACTTGCGGTACAACTCTCCATCGCAAGCCCTTAGACGAGCCGCGGCTTGTTCAGGGGTGATGTCGCGTTGAGGTTCGGCCAAAAGTTCATATCCCACGAGAAACTTCTTCACGGTCGCCGAGCGAAGCAGCGGCGGGTAGAAATGCATATGGAACCAGCTGCTCTCTGCCTCTTCTTCACTGCAGTCAATCGGCGCTTGGTGTATTCCAGAGCCTATAGCGTGGGCGGGCTGTCAGTCATTCGCTTCTCGTCAACAAGCTTAGTGTGTCGCATTGGCGTGTCTTACTGTATGGGAAGTGCGTCTCGAACAAGTTGTCATATCGCCGGGTAACTTCCTGGATGGCCTCGGCAAAATGAAGCCTCTCATCGACCGACAGATCGACCAAGGCCCGAACATGTCGCTTCGCAATGACGAGAACCTCGAAAGGCCAGACGGCCCACCACGGACAAACGACCAAAAAGCTGTCGTTCTGCCAGACGACACGCTCGCCCTTCTCGACCTCCAACTTTACGTAGTCACCGAGCATATGACGTCCATGTTCCCGACGGTACTTGGACATGTGCTCCAATTCCTTGCCTGGTTCCTCTGGCAAGCTCGATGTCGTCCATATTTGACAGTGGGGGTGGGGATTCGAGCAACCCATCGCAGCTCCTTTGTTCTCAAATATTGTCATGTACCGTAGTTGCTGGGATGGCTGGGACATTTGGCACTCGGGGGCTATCGAGAGGTTCTGACGCACGGTAGCGGCCGCGGTACCCAGAGGGCTCGTCGGGCAAACGTGCGAGGCATATAGATCAGTCCAGAGGTCAATGACGGGGACAATGTCATGGGGCTTCATGTCGGCCAGGGTGACGTTGTGCACGGCCGAGAATGTCAGAACATAACACCGGCCGGTGGCAGCGTCCGCCTTGAGCAGGAGTGATGCAACATCTGAACAACCAAGCAACCTTAGCATTTGCAATCGCCTAAAATAACCCCGCCTCCTACGGCAAATTCTCACCATCGGTCTTTTCCTCTGGCGCATAGTTTGCCTGGTTCTCCTTGACGGCGCTGTAATCGTTGATAAAGACAAACGTCTTCTCATACTTTGGGTTGCTGTCGCCCTGGGCGCGTGTGTTTCCTGGGCAGAGATAACACGACGGATCATACTGTGGGAGCTCGCTCTTGGATGGCGCTTCCTGCTGGCCTTGCCAGGGGCGTTTCGTGCGATGCGGCGAGACGAGGAGCCATGCGCCGGTCAAAGGGTTGTACCTCCGATGGGAGATGTCGTCGAGAATCTTATCAGGCATCTTGAGCGCCGCTGTTGGGTTTCCAGAAAAACGTGTCCAATGCTCAGAGTTGAGTAGAAATTACGACAATGCTACGAAGTTATACTGGGCCGAGGATCAAAGTGGGCTGGAAGTTGTTTACCATGTGTGCAACCATGCGGGGGGGAAGTGAGGTTGACCCCACACATGCACTTGTTACATCATTGCTTTATTGTTTATCTTGACTGTGGGGAGAATCGTCGCGACTGAAGTATGTTTGGGACTGATTTGAATTGTGGCCGCACAAGTAGCTAAATGTATCACTTGGAGTACCAATAGTAGCCGAAAAAGGGGCAAATAACCAACAACCGTTGAAGTCTTGACAAAGGTGAAACCTTACGTATGGCAATACCTGTTTGGATATTTGGCTTCCCTATCGGGGAAATTGATGATGGAAGAAGTAACCGTTACCTGCAGATCACGTGAATTTTGGTAGCATCAGAAGCTATATGGAGGCTTGGGCGCACGGTCCAACTCTTAACCCCAACTCCAACCAGCGACCAAACGCCAGATGACAAGTACAGGCAGCAAGCAGCGCAGCAATCAAGTGTTTAACAACGTCAGCCATCAATTTCAACGCCCAAAACGATAGATTTCATCGGAAAAAACTGGTGGATCAATGTCCACACATCCTGTACTTCGCTTATAGTTACTGTATGCTCGATTAATCAGTTGCACGATCACCAGGCATCCCGGCTTACCCGGGTCTCGCTCGTACCGCGACACGACCGCCGGCCAGAACCATGGGCGTCATACGGAAAAAGACAGCTGCTAGGGGCGCTGAAGGCGGGGTTAAGTATCACTGCGACGTTTGCTCCGTTGACATCACATCTACGGTGAGTATCGAGTCTTTCTGTTGTTTACTTGCCATCATACATCGTCGCTCAGCCGCGCCTCATTCTGGACGTGTTTCGTACTGCACCTACCCCAGATTTATGCCCCACCTAAAGCTACCGAGCGAGAACGTCATTGGAGCATTCAACATTCTTTCCCAATCGCACCAAACAGCCGTTGTGATGGCTAACACGTTTGCAATGTCCCATTTAGGTTCGAATCAGGTGTGCTCACAGTGCATGCAATGACTATGACCTTTGCGTCAATTGCTTTGCCCAAGGCTCATCGAGCAGTAACCATCAGCCTGCGACACATCCCTACCGAGTCATAGAGCAAAATTCGTTTCCGATATTCGAAGAAGACTGGGGTGCCGATGAGGAGCTACTTCTCCTCGAGGGCGCAGAGATATATGGGCTGGGATCATGGGCAGACATTGCAGATCACATCGGCGGTTACCGTCACAAAGATGAAGTCCGCGATCACTATATAAACGCCTATGTGAACTCGCCACGATTCCCACTGCCAAAACGATGTAGTCCGCACGACAACGAGCTGGCCAACCAGACAACCCGCGAAGAGTTTCAGGCACGCAAGAAACAGCGCATCGAGGAACGGCGCGATGCTGCCAAGAACGCCCCTGCTCTGCAACCCAAGACCAAGCCCACAGCATCGGTGCCATCATGCCATGAAATCCAAGGATACATGCCCGGCCGCTTGGAGTTTGAGACGGAGCATGCGAACGAAGCCGAAGAGGCCGTGCAGCTTATGCAGTTCGATCCAGGGGATGGCATCAACCCACGCACTGGCGAGCTCGAACCTGAGACCGAACTCAAGTTGACGGTCATGGAGGTTTATAACTGCCGCCTTACGCAGCGTGTCGAGCGCAAGAAGGTTATCTTTGAGCACAATCTACTGGACTATAGGGAGAACAGCAAATTGGAGAAGAAGCGGTCTAAGGAGGAGAGGGATTTGCTTAACAAGGCCAAACCTTTTGCGCGGATGATGAACCATGACGACTTCGAGGCATTCTCGCAAGGTCTGATTGATGAACTGAACCTGAGGCAAGCGATCACGCAGCTTCAGGAATGGCGCAGCCTGAGGATAGGCGACTTGAAAAGCGGCGAAAAATACGAGCAAGAAAAAGCAGCGCGTATTCAAAAGGCGATCCCCCTGGGGTCCATGGACCGCGATCGACTCGCCACAAATCAGCGAAGCAAGGCGCCACCGCCCCCCGATCCACCCAGCGGTGCTGCTCTACTTGTGGCACCCGAAATGCCTGCCAGGCTGGCAAACAAGGGTTCCCACGGAAATGCACTAGCGAGCGAGAATGCAGAGCACGCAGCTTCAAACGGCGATGCTGTCAAGAGCGAGGCTCATGCCAACGGTGGGGCGAACGGCGACGCAGGCAGTGTAATCGTGGCGAATGGCGACGGCACGGTCAATGGAGTCACAGCTAATGGCATCGTCAAGAAGGAGAAGTTTGAGCTTCAGCCGATTCCCAACCTGACGCCGTTGCAGTTTACTCTTGATCAGACTCCCGACCTGCAGGTCCTGACCCCGGATGAGGTAAAGCTCTGTGAACTGTTGCGCATCCAGCCGAAGCCTTATCTCATGATCAAGGAGCAATTGCTCAAGGAGGCTCTGAAGACGAACGGAACACTGAAAAAGAAGCAAGCCAAGGAGATCTGCCGCCTTGACAACGCCAAGGGCAGCAGGATTTTTGAGTTTTTCGTCAATTCTGGATGGGTTGGAAAGGCTTAGGAATCTACCCAAACTTTGCCTATCCGGAAGTCTCGCAGGCGACTCCCAAAAAAGACTTAGCTTTCCATCGAGGGCTGACTACAGCGGTATTTTATCAGGGTCCCTCCAAGAGTGGGAGTTGGACATGTATATTAGGGGTATCGACGAAAGAGAAACCCCTCTACGTTGTGCCACCATTACATGGCTGTTGGCTATCTGGTGAAAGCGTACGCGTCTTGCGAATTTTCATAATTTGTTTTGTAGTCTTAGTTTGAACCCCCTAGAGTACTTTACTACTAAGCAACAACCATGAAAGTAGAATACGTTCCGTCAACACCAGTTACTGGAGTACCGACGAGTAGTTTCAAGATGAAGATAAGCTGACCAGTATGTTTGCAATAGGTTGACACAGACACAGACACGATCAATTTTTGGGTTATAGAACTACATGCTTGGCGTGTGTTCGGGCGAGTGCACTAACGTGCCCGAGGTTACCAGGTGCCACAATCTGAAAGAAGACGAAATAAAGTGTGGATAAACATGCTGCGAGGCACACAAGCCTGCGATCATTGCAGATGCCAATTTAGCAAGCCGACTGGCCGACGCTAAAGCAAAAGACCCTGTCAACAAGTGTTTCCCAAAAAAAACCTAAATCACTCGAGGGGGCTTTTTACGCTCAACTTACATGTTACCCTGCTGGAGATACCGCGCAACGACATAGAGTCGGCCGGTCTTGTTCCCCTTGGCCATACCGATTCCAAACTCGGTGGTCGAGCGCCAGATGGCTTGAGCTAGAATCGCCGAGCCAATGTTAGTAACTCTGCAAGAATATGACATTTCCGCCCCCGACCGTGTTTTTTTTTAGAGAGAAAAGAGGAGAAAAAAAAAAGCTTGACCAAGAGAAAATAAACTTACTATAGTGGCCAAACTTGCCAAAATCGGGGTCCGCGCCGTTGATGTTGCGGCAGTCGTAAAACGGCTTCTCATCCAGCCAGGCCTTGCTGGCGGCCTGAAGGGGCGTCTGGTGGTTCGCATTGCTGGTGTAGTACAGGTTCTCGCCCTGGCCGTTGCGGTTCGAGGCGTGCACGAGGCCGTTGTCCAGCCTCGCCAGCTCCTGCGCGTAGTTGGCCGCCGAGCTGTCCAGGACCGACGAGTAGGTGAGGTTGGCGCGGGCGCCGCGGCTGCCCGTCACGGTCTGTCCTACAAGCAGGGGGTTGTTGGTTGTTGTTGCCGCTTTTCAGTATACTTGTGGTCTTGGTTGTTTGGTGTTTTGAAAGCGAGGGGGGAGAGCCGTCAAAGGTGCAAACTCACTGGCGACGTTGTGCATGTTCAGCGCACCAATCTTGTCGGCTGCGATCTCGCTGGGAGTGCGCTGGGCCCACACGGGGGCGATGGCGGCGGCGAGGACGGCGACGGTGTTGAGGAACTTCATTGTGAGTTGTGTTGAGGCTTTGTGGGCAATGCAAGCAGTGGTGGTATGAACGCCTGGGTTGGGATATCTGTGCTTGAGATACTAGGGACAACGATGAGGACGTTCGAAGCTGGATGTGGATGTCTTAAACACTCGAGGGATTTATACTGACTAGGTCTCTGGCTTTGGTTTTCATGCTCAGGGCCTTGGAATGCAATGGTCCAGTTCCAGATCTTATGTCTCCAGGACTTATGGATCTCAGGAATGACGATAATGACCCCTTACACAGCTCTCCGCACCGGAATCCAGTTCACTCCCATGATTTGGACGAGTAGTCAAGCCAACGCTCGCGAGCTTCTCCTTGATTTCTACATCGTGACGTATTACACACAACCAAAGCAGTCGACGGACGAGAGGCATGTTCGTCACAGTAAACACCTTGACGCCAACTTCACCCTGACGGAGAAAAGATATGTCTCCTCTGATGCGTTCCAGTGGCAAAAAAGGCATTTGTATCAGCAGGAGGAAAACAAGGTCGCAAAAAACGACCCAGCAGCGGCGAAAAAAAAAAGAAAAGAAAAAAAAACGACAGCACGGAACCCCTGGTGCAAGATAGCTGAGCAACTTGGTTGACGGAAGTGAGGGATGGTCTGAGAGTGTTTAGGGATGCCAGCTGAGGGAGGGTTGCAAAAAAAGCGCAGCGCGTCGAGTTACATTCCAGCTGTGTGCTTTCGTGGCGTAAAACCTCATGACGGCTGCTCCGACGGAAGGGCTTTGCCCGGAGACTAGCTTTGAAAATTCTCGCCCAAAATCTCAGCTGGGCTATGAGTTAGGATTGCTTGCTCTTTGGGTATTTACGCAGGTGGTTCAAGAGGACGCGTTGATGTAAGAGCAAAAGGACGGACGGTTCGGTCCGTAATGTGGATGTTGAATTCGCGCTGAGTACGGCGTTTGTGCCCACAATGACACGGCGACTATATGCAAACAAAAAAAGAAAGAAAAAAAAAACATTTTATTCTCAGTCAAATCATGGACGCTTAACCCATATGAGCCAATGGCTGGAATTCTTGCTACTTGGAGTATTCATCCACCTATGCATAGTACATGTCCTTTTTTTCGGCTATGCCTCGCTCACTGGCTGGCCATGGCGAGAGACAAACCACCCCCTGCGCGATCGATTCAAGACGCCAGCTGCGTCAATATAGCGTTGGAATGTTTGCAACATGTCCAGATTTTATTTTGGGTTTCCTTTACGTATCTAATCCTGTCTTTGTTTCTTATTTTCTGAGGTCTAGTTGGGACGAGACTGCACCGGTGAGTGGCTGCCTTGCTTATACTGCTCAGTTTTTCTCACGGTCAAAGAATAAGACCATCGGTGCTCTGATTGTCTGAGCCAGCAAGGTGCGCTTTATGGCGATACTCGGAAAGATCAAAACTGGCTTTTCTGATGAAGAAAACACTTCTAGTAGTTTAATTTAGTTGACTTTGCTTCAGCCTGGGATGTTTTTGAGCAAGGTGCCCAAAACAACCACTGCGAGATTGCTATTGTAAATCTGACGTATTGAAAAGCTCTGCTCTGGGGTACCATCGTAGGCGCCTATGCTTGTTTACCCAAGTTCACGGTGATCTTTGTGCATTAGCATTAGGCGGCTTTGGAGTGGCACTACGTTTGCAACGCTGGAATGTCAAAGAAAGCCCAAGAAACATCAAAGTGAATATTCGCTCGGCCTATTGCAAGCATAGACTGAAACCCCAGCGACCTCCTGTTGGTATATGAGATACTTTGGTCTACACTTTATAGATGCTTGCAACAAGCTTTGTAGGTGCCTAGGTGTATAAAGTGCCCCCTTTGTGTTAGTGGGCTTTTATGAAAATAGGGCGACAAACAAAGCCGACAGCCTTTGGCTGGTTATTGCCGGCGCATATCTCACCGATAACCTCCCCAACATGCCTCAAGAACTCCTCCAGCTGATCTTTCGGTATTGCACTGTTTGTCAAGCCTGGCGAGTCACTGCCTACCGGTCCTTTGTTGTCAACTGACCTGCTTGGTTTTCTCCTCGAAAGCCCAGCTTGGCAAGTTTGATCTCAAAAATAGGCATATTATAATTAAACAAAAGCCCAAATAGTTTTTATATATTTAAACATGACCCCGGCTGGCAGTTGTGTGCAACACGCGAAAAGTTTATTTATCGGGTCTGCCCAGCTTCCCCAAGCAGGGTCTGGTTTCTTTTATCGCTTTTGCACAAATGTGTCTGTCGCAGTTTGCTGAGGCACAGCGTGGCGATCATGTCACCGCAGCCATTCATTTGTGATGGTGCCAAGGCAACATCTTGAGGTACTCCCAGTTTTGAAACCTGCCGAGTGCAAAGCGATAGTATGTCGACAGATAAAGTTTCTCCGTGGGCCTCTCGATCGTCTGATTGAAAGCGAGAGATCTACACATTCCTACGGTGTACCGGTGCAGCTCCTGGGATCATGGCTGGAGCTTTGCTGGTCAGAGTTTTGGAGTTAATTTATCTCTAATTGCCAACATCGTCCATCTTCCAGGCTATGATTGGGCACCGAACCAATCAAGTCTACGATTTTCCTCTGCAATTTGCAGCTACTCGGCTGCTCACCGAGAACGGCATTGAGTACGTCCCGCTTCTGGAGTTTCTGTTACGTTTAAAATCCTGTCATTTCGAATTACATCCAGACGCGAAAAAAAAAGTCTCGTACCGCTCTATTTCGACAGACTCTTCTGGACCATTCTCGTAGGGCTGGCTGACATCATCGAGAATACGAACCAAGCGGGCACGGCTACGCCAAGGTCTTGATTGACGACACGAAATGCACTATTTTGTTGTTTAAGATGAAAATGCAACGTGGGAATTGCAAAAAAGTCGCGCCAGAATACATAAGTGTCGTATTAGATGTTATGTTTTATCTACATTTCCTGGTTTCTCCAAAGGTCCTGGGGGATACGCGGCTAAATGGGAGTTTACCTCCGACCGTTCGTGCCAACCCCCTTTTGCCGAACTTTTTCAGTGCTGGCGGCCCCAGATACAAAGGGGTAATAATATATTTGGCGACTATTCTTAGGTACTGTTGATGCGCAGGGCACTATGTATGGCAGGTATCATGTTTCATAAAACAAAATAGAAAAGGCTGTTCCTTGTCACCCCGTATTTGCTCCGTGTGGGCCACCGCGAACTTACTAGTAACACTTACCGAATGCGGAAAAGAGCCTCGTAGATCCAAGGCAACACGGCTGCGGAAAAGGGGCATTATTATATTATGATCAGCCCGGTGTTGGATTCCGAGTGCCCGACCTCAGTTGTATAAAGAGGCTCTGTCTCCTCACGCTTGCTTTTGTGATTGTCTAGAATGTTTTGGCTGACATTCCATCGAGCTTAGGCAACTTGGATATCCACTGTTCACCTCTTCTCTCGTTTAATAATAATTGTTCAAGACCGAAGAACAGAAAACCAGAAAGTCTAAAAAGAAAAGAAGAAAAAAAACAAAAGAGGCTACTTCAACACACTTTTCATAATGCAGCTCCTCAACATCCTCCCATTTATCACACTCGCCACAGCCGCGACGCTACAAAAGCGATGCAGCCCCGAACGCGATGAGGCTTACTACCAAGGCTACCTGCCACCGGCGCCATGCTGGCAGAGCTTCACCACGGCGTGCCAGCCGATACTGGCCCCGTGGACCGAGATGTACGTGTCGAGCAACCGCAGCACGGCCGTCGTGTTCGGAGTCGAGGGGCATTGTTTCGACACCATCAAGGAGGAGCAGGCGCGCGCCGCCGACGGGCGCAAGACGTACGGCTGGGAGCAGAAGCACGGGAAGTTGACGCGGGTTGGGGACAGCGACGTCCTTGTCATCTCCAACATGAGCAAGGAGGCCGTGGAGAGGTATCAGGCATTGTTGAAATGAGTGGGATATATGTACAATAATTTATTAGCCTCGAGGTATATCGGCTAGTGTATATGCTGAATGAGTTTGGAAAGTCAAAGAAAAGGGCTTGCTTAAAGCCTGCATGTCTTGGTCAGAATAGTAGATGAAACCTGCATCCATAAAAAGAAAAACTAGGTACAACACCGGTATTGTAATTTCATGTTGAAATAAACTGTTACTCTCCTTGAGGCTGCCAATTTGCATGCTCTTCACTTACGCACGCGCGACTTGACCAGTGGGTGGCATGCAGTCTACAGCCTACGTCAGGCCTCTCCGCTGTAATTTTGACCAAGATTCGATTCCATTCAGACAATCTGGTCCTCAGCAAACGACCAGGCAACAAAGTGGGACTTCCACCGCCTAATCAGATTCACGCTTGGGCGTTTCATCCTCCAGGAGGGCTTCATATACAACCACGACCCGCAATGCGGTCATCTGTAGCCGTCGCCTGTACAACTACAATATCGCCGAGGCCATCAGAACCCAAGCCGCAATGGAGAAGCAGGCGGTCGAGCCGACTGCTCGCGCGCATCTTTGTAGGCGCTGCCCTCGTCGCAAGCGACCACCACAACGAGTTCCTCTGCATGGCCGAGGCGGTCCAGAAGCACTGGCCCTGGGCCCGCCCAAGACCTGCCGCGGCCCGTCATGATCGGCCTCGTCAGCGAGCTGTTTGACAGTCGCGCTCGCTGGCATCGGAACAGACGGGCCCCTGTTCAAAACTGACCAGCATGGACAGCTGGGCAAGGCCATCGACGCCCTGGCCGGCATCGTGGGACTGTTGTGGACCGCTGGCGTTCAAGATGCTGTATGCTCTTGCCGGCGGCTACGTCCAGCCCGACGGTGACATCGACATCGACATGGGACCAGGGAGGCTCTACCGGCCCCAAGCCCAGGAATAAAAAGAAGCACAGATTACGAACTTGGCTAGGAGATTTGTGTGGGACGATGGTCTCAGTGCTCAGGCTATACGTCCTCGCCTTTCTTCGTTTACAGCACAATCAATACACAACTTAATCTCTTTGGCACAGTCGAGTTGCCCGCCACAATGAGCATTATCAGCAGATCCTTGCCAACATACCCGGTGGATTATACAGACAACGAGCGCCAACTCGCACAGACTATCAACACCCGCCATTGGCTGCGGTACTTTAAATGAAACTATTTTATTTTACGTGGCACCTACGACGACGACGCGCTTTGGGCAAAGTTTATCGAGGACAAGGCCCTCGAAGGCGCATCTAGAGATGCTGTGTGCGCCCGTTTTCTCGAGTGGGTCGCCGCCCGTTCCGACGAGCGCGACGGGCCGGGTGCCGCCGCCGCCTTGTGGATACCTAAAGCGTGCCCGCGCTTCGGATATTGCATTTACGTGGACCGGGCCTGCCTGAATTCCCTCACCGTGGAGCGGGATTGGCACCGCCGCGGTCCAGGAATTCATTGGAACCTCCGAGGCCAAGTCGTCGTTATTGACGGGTACTAACGGGCACCACGATGAGGATGTTTCTACTGCTGGGCTCACGGGCGTGGAATCGGAAGATGAGGAGGAGACCGGCGACGAAGAATACGAACCCCTCGAAGGAAACACTGCCTGGGACGTTCAACGGGCTGGACTTATGTCGACGCCGGGTATCTTATGGTATGGTACGAGAACCTGCATCTTCAATCAACCGACTGGGAAACGTGGGAAATTGTTCACGACCGGGAAAGGCCTTCCGCCGAGGGACCCAACCGTTATCCTGGAGAACCTCTTATATTAGGCAATTTACCACCAAGGGGCCAAGATTGGAATTTGTGCCGCAGACAAGATATAAGCTGACGAATTCCAAGTCAAAACAGTTATATATGCCAGTGGGTAGTTTTCCCAATATTGTACCGTTTGTATTCAACATTCTAAAGCCCGTATATTTGGTATTTAAATGATCGAGTCTTTTTTTTTCAGGCGGGCAGTTCTGGTATTTTTCTAAATTTAAATATATTTTATTATTTATGTGTAACTATTTTGCTGGGCATTACTTTTTATTTGCTTGCCGTTTTTATTTTTATTCGGCCATATTTATGATTATTTGATAAATCTGAATAATTTGGATTAATTGGATTATTAAACTTTTTATTATTCAAAAATAACCAGGAAATACAATTGATAATACGTATTGGGGGGCTAGCTCTAATTTTAGGGCTTATCATTAACGTCGTATATGATATAACTAATAACATTAGCAAAAGTTTTATATTATATAGATTCATATTTTAACTATATAAATATCTTTCTATTTATATAAAATAAGTTAATGTAAACGTTGAATCTGATATTTAAATATCAGTGAAATTAAAATAGGTACAGATACATTATTCACACAAAATAAGACTTAAATCCGGATTATTATAATATAGTTGAGCTTATATTTTTAGGATTGTTAACTATTTAGTTATTTTAATATTCAACTTATGCAGTGTTCTAATTGTGTTTCTTATTTAAGGATATAATTTGTATAATATTAATACTGGGCACTTACCGCCATATGCGAGGAAATTTGATAAAATATCCTCAAATTAAAGCTAAATGGTATATGGAGCGTTTGGTCCATCCTGCAACGCAGGAGGGTTTAGTCTGAGCATTGAGACTAGCTGGGAATATGGGGAGCAACGACGACCGTTCTTAAACACATTGGATCCCAAATCCAGCGATTTTGCTTTCGTACCAAATAAGTAGGACCGAACTAGTGTTTAGGTGGGTGACCACTGGGGAAACCTCTGTGTTGTATGTTTTGTTTTTTGACGATGTTTTTTGTTTGGTCATTTGTATTTTTAGGACCTGCAATTTTACACTATATGAATGCGTTTGTCCTGATATCCAACTAGCCAGTGGGTGGTTTTTGGGACGTGAGATGGTTTTTTTTTGGGTACAATATCAATCGCGTCCAACCCCTTGGTAGTAATATCAAAAGTTTTAGATGTCTGGAGCTGGAGGAATAATGACCCAGGGCCGCTGGGCAAAAGCTTTCACCAGCACCAATTTTGGCTGACAAGGAGAAAAAAAAAATAAAAATCTATAGTTGAAATTGGCAATTGACCTCAAGTCCTAAAGCAAGACTCCACACAAAGATGGCATCCTCGAATCACAGGTAAAACCATCCCGAGACATGGGCGCGCGCAAGGAAACAAACTTTGCGCCGTCGCACGTGTGGCACCTGGAAGATGCGGGCTAAGACTCAGGGGCGCGGGATTCAACCTGCTTGGTGACCCTTTGGTCCCCTCCATAGCGCCTTGCCTTGTGAGGTCGGCAGATCTTATCGAGCCCCATAAGACAGTGAGCATGAGGTCCTGGGGTTTGTTGGAGGCGTGTAGCCACGAGAATCGCCTTGCCTAGGCCTTTAGCTCCGGCTGGTTCCTTGCATAAGCTCTGTGTCACCGTCTTGGCCCCGTCGAGCCCCGTAGAGAATAAAACCAAGGGTTGTGTTCCCTACCGGCAAAACATTAGCGCAGCCCACGCTCGGGACCGTGGGGGATTTTAGACAAAAGCCGACATCTGACATCATGAAAAGCCGCCTCTCGCTTTTCATCTCTAGCAGCCTCCCTGATTAACTAACTACCTACGGGTCTTTAATCAAGAGGCTCTGTTTTTGGATCTTGGGAGAATGCATCTCAGACTGTTATAGGAAGCCTGACTTTCCGAGTCAATCACCATCATCTAATTGCTCCCTCGGCAGGGGCTGATCCACCAGCGAAGAAAGAAGGATTAAAAGATAGGATTATTAGATCATGTCTTCTCGTGATCCACAATGGAAAACTTCCATCTACGCCCTCACCGTCGCCCTGATCATCATCAGCACCCTCGTCGTCGGCGCGCGTCTGGCCCTAGGCATCCTGCAGCGGCGGTCAAAGTCCCGGCGCTTGGCCGTGCCCCTGACGGGCGAGGAGGCCTGGCTGCTCACGGCGCACGTATTCTCCGTGGTGACGGCCGTCCTGTACCTGATCATCATCCTGCGTTGGTCGAGCCTCGTCGAGCAGGCGCCGGGCGGCGTGGTGACTACCGTATCGACCGACGACTACAGATTCGTCTCGTACCGCTTCTTCGCCGTCACCCTCTGCTTCCTCTCGAGCCTCTGGGCGGCGAAATTCAGCTTCCTGTGGATGTACAGGCCACTCTTCAGGGACATGCCCGTGTGCCGAGTGCTGTGGTACCTTTTATTGGCCTTTTGCACTGTGGTGAGTTGCACGTCGGTGCTCCGAGTTTATCGTGTGATGAACCTGTCGATGCTGCTATATATAATTCAAATGCTTACCACAAAGCCACTGGCTCTTGTCAACTTTGTTGTAGTTGCTGATTGTTTGCTACGTCACCGTCTTCACCGTGTGCACCTCATTGGACGCGTCGTTCAACGGCGGAACCTGCAATACTCCCTTCAACACCCCACGCGGCGCCATAACCTTTTGGTTTTGCTACGTAGCCGACATCCTGACCGACCTGTTGAGTAAGTTTTTTTTCTTCTTTCTTCTTTCCCTCCAACACCTTTGACGCGTCCCCTCCAATGCTAATACAACCCGGGTCTCCCTCCTTTTCTCAACCGCGAAAAAAAAAACTTATCAAACAGTCATGGCCTTTCCTATGCAACTGTTGAGGCACCTGCGGCTGCCGTTGGCTCGCAAGGTGGGCATCGCCTGTCTGTTCTGCGCCGGCTGGGTCTGCATAGTCATCTCCTCTGTGCGGGCGTGGCAGTTGAACAAGGTCGTGGGCCAGCCGGACCTGCAGTGGCTGGCGCTATGGGGGACGATCGAGACTTCAGTTGGTAAGTAGACCGACCCTACGCCTGTCCTGTACAACCCTGCAAGAAAAGAGAGAGACAGAGAGAAGTAAACTTTTTAGAGCTGCTGATGAGAGTATGCCCAACCTGCTGACTCTGGTATCTGTCGGGGGAGAACAGTGGTCATGACCGTCAGCGCTCCCGGCATATACCGCGTCGTGAACGCTCTGACGAGTACCCGACGGTCGAGAGAACGTTTCAACGAGCGGCGCTCCCGTTGTCACCGGCGCAATCGGAACAGTGATGTTGAGCTCACTGCCTCTCTGCAGAAAAGCAGCGTAGTCACGAGCTGTATAAGCGAGCCAGCCCAGTCTGATAATCGGGGAAACGAGAGCTAGGATTGACCTTGATCTTTGTTCGATGATACCGGGAGCCTGGTTTTGGGATTCTGGTGTTCATGCCTAATTAAACTATTAAAAACATGTAATACGATGGAAAAGTAAGTCGCTTGCTAATTCCCCATCAATGTATTGGTAGCCGATAGAAGCAGAGAAACGTGTGATGTACAAGGTCTTGAGCGAGTGCAGCAAAGAATATGAGCTGGGGACGCCTCAGAATCCGTCGATCACGAATCGATTGGCATCATCAGCACGATAAATGCACCAGCTATGTGTGGGATAACCATAACCGAGTTCGCCCAATACGGCAAACTCCTAACGAGCCTCCTTTAACCATGCTCGCGATACGGTTGCGAAGGCTCACCCCATTCAATCCTCGACTATTTGCTCGCTCGGTTTTTGTTCTTCTCGTATCAGACCGCAGTCTTCATTGCTGCTGAGAGGAGGCGGCAATGATGGGAGCAGCAGCATCCGTTTTAGGTGGGGGACCCACTGGCTTCGGTATAGATGGAGAAACAGGACAAGGTAACCCTGGGGCCGGAGGACTAACTGGAGATGGCAGAGGCGGAGAGCGAGGAGGAGCGACTGCCTCCGTCGGAGGGCCAATCGGCGACGGTTTGGGCAAAGCAACCCCGGAAGTGTTTCCCTTGGGCGGTAGTGGCGGCGGTGGTGCTACAGGAGAAGGTGTGCTCGGCCAATTCTGGGGGCTACCGAGGGAGCTAGGTTGAAGCTGCGTCTGCGGCTGCGGCTGTGGAGCTTGGGCTGAGGACTTTTTCTGGTCGTTGCCCTGTTTCTTCCGAGGCGGCTGGACGGGGACGGGTAGTGGGGCTGTGGCCGGTTGTCCTCCGCCGCTCAACTCCGGACGCACCTCGGTCGAGTCCATCTCGAACACGACCGGCATCGAAGGGTTTGGTACCAGACTGTAGCCGGCTGTGCTGTACCCATTGGGCTGGAACATTGCGCTTCCGTTGTAACCTTGCTGACTGTATGTCGAGTATCGCTGGTCCGGGGCAGGCGTCGCCGGGGCAGCAAGGTGAGGGGACCCGTACATGCTCAATGTGCTTGAATCGAAACCAGGGTTGGCGTAGACAGTGTCGCGAGGCGAGCCCATAACTGTTACAGCGCTGGGTGCAAATGAGTCTACGTGCCGCGGTGGGCTCGTTAGCTACGAGAAAGAAAAACAAAATGGCAGTGACAGAGGTTACAGCCCATCTTACGAACCTCTGTACGACTTGTCTCCCGGGAAGCTCTTTTCCGGGAAGCCCGAATCTCTGTATCCGGCATTCGCCTGCGTCATGTCAGGTGCTGGCATTGCTGCCGCTGCCGCTGCCGCCTGCCTCCGCGCCCTCCGCTTCCCGGCGCTCCATCCACACTTCCAGATGATGACGGCAATGGCTACGAGTACCAGTATACTCACGCCGATAGCGATCCCGGCAATCGTTCCCGTGGAGAGTCCCGAATTGTCGTCGTTGCTGGCGGCAGCCTCCGGGGAGGGTGTTGCGCCTTGCGTGTTGGGGGCTGCTCCACTGCTAGGAGGACCGTCTGGTGCTGATGTTGATGTTGATGTCGGCTTTGCGTCGGAGCTCCTAGGGCTCGGATGCAAAAACCTTTCCCGGAAGGAAGAATGACTGCTTAGCTTGGCTGCCCCCAAGCGAGAAGTAGGACAAGAGGTCCTGGGGTCCGCGCAAGGGTTGGTTTTGCAGCAACCCATAAACGGGGGGACATTGAAAGCGCAAGTGTACCACAGGCTGTTTCTGTCCTCACATTCCTGGGCAGGGAGACTGCTGTACTCGTCGGGGGAGAAACTGGACGTTCTCAGGTCGCTCCGCGGACAGCCTGTCAGATTGCAGGGGTCCGAGGCACAGCAGCCGATGAACTCGCTGCCCGTCTCGCAGACATAGAACTTGCCGCCTGCAGGGCAGGAGAGCCCAAAGGCCTGGAACGGGCTTGTCATGTTTGGAAGAAAGGCTGAGCTTGAGGTAATAAGGCGAATATGGCTGCCCTCAGTCAACCGACGAACTTTCTAATCGACAGAGAAACATGAACAAAAGGTGCAGCAAATCAGCAAGGGGTGAAGCTGTGAAGAAGCACGGCAGAAAGTTGAGGACAGAGCGAAAGAGCAGGAGGGGAAAAAAAAAGAAAAAAAGAAAAAAAAAAGAGACAAGCTGGTGAATAAAGACAATTGGATAGTTCCCATCAAAAAAGACATATTCCGCCGGGGAAAGTGACAAACATACAAAGTACATCTCCTTCATCTCCCTACTTCACCCATAATCCAGTCTGCGGAGAAATGCCAAGTCCCAAGCCGTATGTTGGTGACAACTCTCGACGCACTACCATGCATGTCGCTGCAGGTAGCCTCGTCCAGGACCACCCAGTTCCGGATGCAATACCACAAGCGATGTGATGGAAATGTGGCCATAGTACCTATTAGGGAGATTGCTTTGTTTTGTTCTGCAGTGGCGGGAGTGGCGCTGCAGAACACGACTCTGAGTGATCAGAAACAAATGTGAAAGGTAAAATAAATGTTGCGTTTTTGTTGTATTGCCGTAGAATCTATTGACTTTTGCCAGATTGCGGGAAACTTTCATTTATTAATCCTTCAGCAAGCAAGTGTGCTGCGTCACAAGAAGTATTCGGGGGATTTAATCAGACTACGGGGAAAAAAAAAAAGGTTCTCAGGCTTTTAGGAAATAGCATTCGCCTGAGCCACGAAAAGATTTTGCAGCGACATGATTACATGAGGCTTCTCTATTCATTTGATATTTAACATTTTACATTTATTGTTGTTGTCGGTGGTGTACTGCCTTTGCTCGACCGGGTAATTAGCTGACCAGGCAGGTCAGGCTGAGGCCAAGCGAGGCCAGGCAAGGCCGGACCGTCCTACTTTCAGTACCCCACCCCACCCGTCACAACTCTAGGCAACCCCCCCCCAAAATCATTTGTGATGACAACCACGCCCGTCCTATCTAAAAGATTTTCCACAGTCTTTGCCAAAGAGACAGATGTGGGCCGCTGAGCGCCCCGTTCCGAATCCCCTTGTCCTCATCAAGATCGCGACGTCGGCCAGAAAGAAGATCGATTTCTTCGGCCCTCCAAAACCGAGTCTGGAAGACAAACTTGTACGCGACATAAATGACGCCAAAAAGCGGGATCAGAATGTATGCGTCCACGAATGTGGGTGCGTCAAATGGTGCCAATGTCGACCACCCTTGCACCAACGCCAAGAAGACGTTTGCCCCCAACCCAAAGTACGCATTCCAAGGATACAGCATTGATCGAAACGGCAGTGACTGCGGATCAAAGCCCTGAGCCTGCCAGGCGGTGCGGAACCGAATGTGGGTGAAGGATATTGAGCCCCAGACCAGGAAGGTCGAGACACCGCTCAGGTTGACAATGTAAGAATATGCCGTTGCAGCTCCCGTCGAGATGTTCATCATGGACAAGGCGCCACACGAATTTGCAAACAAGATGGCAGGGATCGGCACTCCGCGCCTGTCTGTCCAACCCAGAAACTTGGGCGCCATTTGGCTCTGGGCCATAAACAGGATGGTCCGGCTGGCGATGTAGATGCTCGAGTTTATGGCGCTCAGGCAAGTGACAAAGATGAAAGCATTGATGAGGTGCACACCGCTCTGCCATCCAGCATTTTGTATCGCCACAGTCATTGGACTACGCAGAGCACGATTTTCGCCGCTGACGAGGCCGTCGGCGTCCCAAGGACATGTCAGGCCAAAGAATATGGCGCTGCCCATGTACACAAAGACGATGCGCCAAAAGACCTGCCGAATCGCAAGAGGGATTGCCGTGCCCGGGTTCTTGGTCTCGGTCGCGGCGACTGCAACCGACTCGACTCCGGCATAAAACGTGCTGCAGAAGACAAAAACGGTCGCCACGCCCCTGAACCCATTTGCAAACGCACCCGGGTCGTGCCAGTAGCGAGATCCTAGAGCGGGCGCACCGGGAATGCCGCCGCCCACATACACCAGCGAAAAAACGAAGTATGCCACCAGTCCGATGAGCTTGAGAAGCGCAAGCCAGAATTCGGCTTCACCAAAAGACTCAACCCCGAGGAGCTGAAAAGCAGTGAAAGCAGACTGTTGGAGGAGGCATGTTTTTTTTGGTCAGTGGCCGCTGCCCGCAAGCTTTGCTTTTCGCGGGACTTGATAAAGGTCGGACGCAACATACCCAAAATATGAGAAAATATCCCCAGATCGGAACTTGAGAACCCCACAGATTAAATATACTGCAGATGACATTGTACTCGTTGGACAAAACAGCCCACCAGATGATATAATAGTTCCAACCCACCGCCACGCCGAAAGCTTTGTCCACAAACCTCGACGACAAACTTGTGAATGCGCCTCCGGTGGGATAGAGCGTCGTCAGCTCTCCCAGCGACTGCATAATGCTGAAGGCCACTATTCCGATGACTCCAAACCCTATGATGAGCGCCGCAGGGCCTCCGCTTGCAAGCGCCCCTCCAGAGCCGATGAGCAAGCCCGGGCCGATGATACCGGCCAGCGCCATCATGCTCAGATGTCGCGTCTTGAGTCCGCGCTTGACGCCGCTATCGGGATCGATGTCGGCAAAGTCGCGATAACTACCATCTGAAAGGCGCTCTGCGGTGTTGGCATCCTCCGCATCGGTGGTCTTGCGATACTCTGCATTGCCGCCAGGCCGCCTTGGCTCCAGCAGCCCTTCTGGTCGGGGCTGGAGAGACATGACTTGCCCCGTAGATCGGAATTTTTCTGAGGATCTCTCCGCGACCGAATGTTCGGGAGAGTTTCAGGCTAAATCCGTTCCCTCGAGATGCTCACCAAAAACCAGCAAGCGCTCTTGTTTCAAAGTGCATGCAGTTTTCCAGCGGCAGGCTGACGAGAGGGGGCTGGCAGCCGTAATGTGTATTCATTATTTTTTTCCCACCCGCCACCAAGATTGTTATCAAAACCGGGCCTTTCACAATGCTACCACAACTCGGCAACGATCATCCCAAAGGCCCTGAGAATAACAGTGACAGTTTAGTGTGGGGGTCGACGTGCGTTTGCGCCAATCCGAGGCCAGAACGTACCGCCGTTTTCGGTTTAGCGGAGATGATGACATCCTCGAGAGCGATGTCGTCGACTCGCAATTTTCAAACTTTGCTGGTAATAGAAACCTGCTTTATGCAACAGCACTTTTTTTTTTTTTTTTTTTTTTTTTTTTTTTTTTTTTTTTTTTTTTTTAATCGACTTTGACCGCAAAGCTTTTGAGCCTCAATAAAACACCAGAAACAGTCACGGTATGTACATCTAGATCTGCTTCCATTTTCAGTCATTGACAACTAATGTTGATGTGCGTTCACTATTTTAATGACCAGCAGCAATACATGCTTTTCAGGTAAGTTAATTCTGTAACCTGACAAAAGGAAGAACCTTTTTGGCACATGCTACCTTGAATGACCAGGACTGCATGCTTAGATGTAATCAAAATGTCAATTCAAGGACGGCCAAGAACCATGCAACGAATTCGGATGAGCACAACTTGGTGGATGCGATTGCAGGCCTGACCCCACGTTCCTACTATGTGCCCGCCCTTGGCGCCTTGGAATCTCGTTGCCTTGACAAGAATTGAATTCCGACGTGGGCGCCTTACCACGTTGCGCTTTAGCGTATTGCGGAGGCTGTGCAGGTGTTCCTGGGCAGTTCAGGGCATTCCCGGTTGATGCTGACTGTTCCTTGCCCAATGGGGAAATAAGCAGGCGCCATGCCAGCACTCCCATTGGACAGACATCCAACCATCCCTCGCGCAGCCCAGTCGAATTACTAGCACACCGAGCTTGCGCCCCCAATGGCTGGCGCTCAAGAACACCACCAGAAAAAGATCTCACGATGCCACACCAGAAGGCAGCCATGCCAAGAGCAGGGTCATTTTCAATGATAAAATATGCAGGAGCCCAGTGCTATCAGCTTAGATTTTACTCAGGCTTACCGTCATTCTGTTCATCAACAAAGTCCAATAACGACAATCTGCTGTAGTTGCAGACATCAACAAATAAACAACTTTTTTATCAGTTTTGTTATTTTATAGGGTGTTGAGGAACCCCAGCCTCAGCATTGTCCATCAAGATAGTCCAAGCTTGGAGCATCAAAGCTCCGGATCATTGCACTCTTGAACCCTCCCATCACCCATCAAGCAATGCATTACCCTACACTTTACGCATTCCTCTTGGCCACGGCCGTTCCGGCTGCCACATCTCTTGCAATCACAAGTAATCACCAGCAAGAATCTGCTTCGAGCCTTATCATGAATGTCGTGCGACGTAGCAACGAAGAGAGCGATGAGGCAACCTTTGCCAGACTGAAGAGGACAGAGGCGGATCTGGACGAGCAAGAGCCGGACCAAGCTGAGACGGGTCCTGATTCTCTGCAACGGCGTGGAGACGAAGCACTCGAGGGAAACGAATTCACCGAAGCAGATCTCGATTCAGTGCTTGATGGTGACGGCTACTCGACCGCCCGGGCTGGGATCAAACACCGTCGAAGGAGGGCCATCACAGCCTTTGTGCGGCGCAGTGAGCGTCCCATACCGAACGGAGGCACGCTCGACTACATCATACCTCATGAGGAGAAGCGCGGTCTTCTCGACGGCTCGGCAGGCACAAGATTCATAAAAGCCGACGAGTCTGATGAAAATCTTGACGAGTACGATGACGATGATTGGTACGAGGATAACAAGAGAAGACTTTCGAGGAGGGGCATATCTACTATGATTGCACGACGACGCGCTAAACGGAGCTTGTCCTGATGCTTCGGTCTGTCTTTTATCCTCATGCGGGATGAGGATTCACTATTAAAAAGAAAGGTGAAGACAGAAATCTCTTTGATCAACAGATTTTCTTTTTTTTTTTTTTCATTTGTCTGGGCTTGCATATCTTGTACATCTTTGGTACTTTTGGGCGTTTGGTGATCTTTTTGGGTGGGCATCGTTACGGCGTTTGCATTGTTGGCGTCATGGACAGGTTCTCCAGTTGGATTCTCTTCTCTTCTCCTCTTTCTCTTGTCTGCCATCATGGCTTTTTTTATTTACTTGATGAGCTTGAGCAGCTTCTCCACAGTCTTATATTTCTTTTATCTTTTATTTTCCTTATCTTGTCTTCCTAGTTTTGCTTCCGTTATCGACTCTTCATGCATGGCCTATTATATCCTGGCTGATATTTGCTGACTTGTTTACAGAAAACTATGGCCCCAGAACCTGATCTGCAAGTCAAAAAAAAGCTGTGAATCGTAATAGTTCTATAAAACGCCAACGAAGCACAGGCAATCATCAACCATTGCAACAAGAATGACACTTCCGTCACTTCTGTGCATCGGCTTTCGGGGGCCCCTCAACATGGCGGCTATACTCAGCGGCGTGGTGGAGTGCCGAAAACCATGACACCTGTATCCAGGTTGATGACTGGTCGCCGCCTACTCACGAGACACAAAGGCCTTGGAATGTCCAGCGGTCATATGAGACAAGTTCAACTGTCCTCGGGGTGCGCCAACACAAACGCGGCCAGCCGGCTCCCTAACAAAGCAAAACATCGTGTAACTGGCGATGTGCCCTAATAGTGACAGCTATCATTGCGAGTTTCCTGTAAACAAGGCAGGGTATCGGCAGATCGACATCCGCGGGCCAACATTTGGCAAGTTTCGCATATGTAGTGTCAACCCAAAGGCTCACGGAGATCGAAAAATAGTTTCTATTATGACTTGGAATTGCGAATCCACTGACATCATACCGCTAGTTGGTAACTTTTTGACAAAAAAGGAGTTGAAGATAATGTAAGTTGCTAAACCAACAAGCTCCCTTGATCCCACTCGCTGAATAAAAAAAAAAGAAGATTGAAAAAAAAATCGCAATTACCACGGCCTTAAGCTTTCGGGAAGGATTGGATACTCCTTGCCATCAATGATCTCGGTACCGTGGCCCAGATCAAGATCAGATTTCCCTTCCAGATCTCGCTTCCCATACGTCCAGGTACCACCACACTCTCCAGGGACGAATTTTGCAGCGTCCATCATCAAAGTCATCTTCACCTCTGGGCAATAATCCCAAATGTGTTTCCTCAGCTCGGGGGTTCCCCATATGGGCGGGTGCAGCGTGACACCGCTGCCTCCGGTGTGGTACCCCATGGGCTCGTAGAAGCCACTCCTCCAATCGTCCAGACCCTTGATGAGGTCGCCCTTCCGGGCGGCGTCCGAACTGGTGCCGTTGGCTTGATCGTTCAGCTGAGCCCCCTTGCCGCTGTTCATCTCGCCGCTAAAGGTCAGCGAGACGGTGCCGTTGGCGAGGCGGGCGCCAGGCCGGTGGCCCAGCAGGTTCGCGAGCCAGACGTCCTCGGGCTCGCTGCCGTCGGCCCGCTGCTGCTCCCGCAGGACCTGGACGATGGCCGAGACGCGCCGCAGCGACAGGCCGCCGTTGCCGCCGAAGCGGCCGTTGGGGTCCCAGGGCGCGCCGACCCAGTCGTACTCGATGTAGTCGTTGAGGTTCTGCTGGGAGTTGGCGCACAGCATGCTGTCGGTCTGGAAGACGAGCAAGTGCTCCGCCGGCTTGAGCACCGTCTCGTACAGCCACAGCGTCGTCAGAAAGCGGCTGATCTCCTCCTGGCTGCCCGTGGTCATGTTGGACGGTATGTAGGTCAGGTCCAGCTTCCCGGCCGATACCTGCTCGCGGATGGCGACGGACCGGTTGATGAACTCGACCGACTCAATCGAGCCCATGAACCGGAAGCGCCAGTCCGGAGGCACAACGGCCATGAAGTGCAGCATCAACGGGGCCAGGATTGGATTCGGCCGGTTCTCGATCAACAAGGCGACCTTGGTCTCGTTGAACGGCGACCGGTTCTTGTTGTAGTCCAGGTGCACCTGGGGCACCGCTATGTCTATCGAACCGGCCAGCGGTTTCGAGTATATGATCACCAGTATTCTGTCCCGTGGCAGGGCTCTTGTTAGATCAATCCGTCTCGGGTGCCCATCATCTTTTTTTTTCTGGCTTCAGTACAAACAGTTGGAGGGGTCATACGTGAGGAGAAGCACAGCGCTGGTGACGCGCGTACGGCGGCTTGCCCTGGCCCAAAGGGCTGCTGGAACGGCACAGATCTTGTTGAAGAGGCCCGACATTGTGAGCTTTGTCTCTTTTTTGTCTTGACCTATCAACCTTTTTTTGTTTTTCTTTACATTGGCAAGTTGAATTTCGGGGGGAAAAAAACTTCAAAGCAAGCATCTAGCTCATGTCAAAAGGAAGAAGGGTACACAGGCGGCGTCTGCGGAGGACTTGCGCAGAGTACGGGAGACAAGAGAGCTCTAATTCTGCCCTGGAGCTAGTCTAATGGTATGGCAGCGGAGCTAGCTTTTTTTGGCGTAAAGGGGCTTTCTGGTCGCTATCTACGGTAGGTACATCCTCTGAGAGATTCTTGTCGTTCAAAAATGGTCCGGAGACTACGCTCTACTCCTGCCCAGCACAAGAGAAAAGAAAGTTCCCACGTGAAAACTTACTCACTCGGAACGTTTAGCAACGGAAAAAACGGGAAGAAGGGTCAATACTATTTACTTCTTCCGTCGAACCCGGAACACAAAGAAAAAAAAGAAAATAGCACCAAAGAACACCTTTCAGACCACGCAGCTGGCACGCGACGATAATTTCCCCCCGTAACAACCAATCTCGTTTCCTTGTGGTAAGTTGTTTGCCACACGCTGGGGAGACTTGTTCATTGTGGGCGCCATTGGTGTCCAAGTCTCGCGCCGGCGTTTCTTGGTGGCAATTCTTAGGCTCGGATCCGTTTTTCGCACCATCCCCTATTTTATTTTTGGTCCCGCATGCCCATTTAGCGCCGTCTAATCGTGGGATCTTGGGCGAGCAGCAACAAGTGAATGAAATCACCAGAAAGGACAAGCAAACGGAAAGTTTCTGCTTGCTCGAATTCCTGGCGCACGAATGGGAATGCGAGATTGCAAGCAATTGGCGGTTATATTTAGAGCCTCTGAGCATTTTTGCTAGACGCCTAAACACGTCTCCCGTTCACTGCCCCTGCTGTATGGGCTGGACAATAATAGCTCCCGGCCGGAGCGCTCGAGCGAATCACTAAACCGCAATTCCCGTAACCGGATCACTTCCGCGAGCGTGGTTGGCGATAGACAAAAAGAAAATCGGAACGACATATTGATCAGCTACCAAATGGTCTAAAGAATCGCCCTGTTTTCCTGCCAAGGCAACGAGAGATGAGATCAGGGGGGGGCTGACAGCCGAGCAATGACGATGTTTTCATCGGTTATTAGGTTGAACTGAATGTCAACGCAGTAGAAATACGACCTGACGGCTTGGTGGCAGCTGGATTTACTACTGTCATACCTGTTGACAGTAGCTATATTATGTACTTTGGCACAACGATGATGGCATTGGTAGGTAGGTACCTATGCAGGCTGATAAGCCATCCGATCCAGAAGGAACCAACTGATGAGATGGTGCCTGGTCCCCTTTTTCGAGAGTGGGACTGGGAGCTACCCCTGCATCCGCCCATCTATCAAACCTCAGCCAGTCGGCCAAAAGCAATAGCTGGGCTGGACAAGACCCAACTTAGTGTGCCCCCCATCTAGCAACTGCAAGACTTTCAGGAACCGGAGGCGGACCCCCGCCCTGGTTTCTCAACCGTCAAAGTTGCACGTTTGACTGACAAAGGGGTTCCCCCCGGTAGGTTTTGTCTTCCCAAAAGTGTAACGAGGGTTTTTTTGGTGTCGAACACAGCTTTCCGTCGCGTGTATCACTCCCCCCCTCAATCCATTCTGGGAGACCATAGGTTAGCCTGTGACCACTTTGTGCAGCATATTGTTCACTACGAGACAAGCCGTATTCAGCTGCTGCTTGCAACCAAAGTGTCAGTCGCAAGTCTCCGGTGTCGTTGGCCTCAAACCCTCGGTGGTGTCGGACATCGAAAAGGCTTCGAGAACACAGAGGCCCGTTGGCCGACCCCTCGCCATGGTGGCTACTCTAGGTCAGAAGGGTATGCTTGTCGTCACCAAGGGCAAGATCATTGCGGTTTTTCTGTTGATCTTGACGTGAGAGCCAACCCCCGACGCCTTTGACGAGTGTTCAAATTTCCTGGCGCACGATTACTAAAAACTCTCCAACCGTCTTCAGGTGGTGGGCTGCAGCACTCCTACCGAGCTATTCGCCCGTGATCCAGGCAGAGATTCAGTCCCGGTTCCATGAGGCGCTGCAAAAGGTGCCCGCAATCGAGGTGGCCTGGCACAAGCCGGCAGACCCCAAGTCGAACTACGACCAGACAAAGATAGCCCTGATCGTCGAGCCGCGTCCCATCCCGCACCTGGTGCCGCAGATACTGCACATGATCACGGTGCTCCCGCCGGATTGGCGCATGGTGTTTATAGGCAGCGAGGCCAGCGTCGTCAGCGTGGGTCGCGCTTTTGCCGTCAAGCACCAGCAGGTCATTGGCAAGATGGACCTGATGGTCCTGCCGGAGCCCTGGGAGATTGATTCCAAGGAAAAGGTCCACCGCATGATGACCGACATACGCTTCTACGATGAGTTCTTACCTGGCGTGCAGTGGATATTGAGGTTCGAATCGGACAGCATTCTGTGCGCCAATTCTGAGACCAGTCTGAACGAGTGGTTGGACTGGAGCTGGGCGGGATCTCCTCGGTACGTGCATTCTCTATTTTCAAATCCAGTCTATTTCTTTTGTCTTCTTTTCTTTTTTGTTTTTCTTTTTTTTTTCTTTTTTTACAGAATAACTTCAATAATCAGCAGTCAACTGACCAAGCATCTCTTGAACCACAGCAAAAAAGACGATCGCTTTTCCGGCAATGGAGGGCTGTCACTACGCAAAGTCTCTGCGATTAGACGGGTGCTGAACTTCCAGGAGCGCTACAACGACACCGAGCCCGAGGACGAGTGGTTCGGGCGGCGGGTCTGGGTCCTCCCCGGCGAGAAGGTGGCGTCGGGCTTCGACGGCATGCTGGCGGTGGAGGACGTGTACATGCAGCGGCCGATGGGGTTCCACGTGCGAGACTTTGGCCGGACGCTGAGCGACGACGTGTGGAAAGACCACAAGCAGCGGCAAAAGATCTTTGAGTACTGCCCGGAGCTGAGCCTCATCATGGACATGAAGCTCGAGCGCGAGCGCTGCGAGGGCGACGACCGTGAGGGGACCATCAAGCCGGTTCACAAAGAGCCCGAGCAGAAGCCCGACGAGGACAAGAAGAAGAAGGAGGAGGAGCAGGAGAGGAAGGCAAACGAGATGGCAAGCAAACTGGCCGATGAAGCGAAGCGCAAGGATGCCGAGGCTTGGCAGGAGGAACAGGACAAGCACACACCCAAAAACGACTAAGTTGGTTCAGATTTGAAGGTTTACAGTAGTGGCTACTTTTTTTCACTGCATAAACGAGAATTGCCAAGATTCAAATGCTGCCTTGTGCATACGTGAAACTATTTGCTGGTGGTTGCTTTGATTTGCTTAGCGTTCGTGCCTGTACCTGACCCAAGATTCTTTTTTTTTTTTTTTTTGTTTCTGGCGTCTTGGTCGTCTTGACCGTTGAGAGTCCAGGTTCAGATGAATTAAGGAACGGACGAGAATTATTGGATTTCAAGTCGGGGGTTGCAAGCATGTGGTTGCTTCTATTGCTAGATCAGATGATCAGTTGGTCGTACGGGGTGGTGGTGCTTCCTTCTTTGTTCGAGGTTTGGCTGCTCTTTCTTTTTTTTTTCCCACCTCAGAAGGAATCAACTCAGCGCCCTAACTTACCTTCCTTACCCGTAGGCGTTACATCATGGCGTGCATGGATCGTTCCATCAGTCAATCAGTCTTTCAAATCTGATCTACATCGCATTGAAAACTCGGACAGAGCAGATCATAATCTGTTTAGATGGCAGACAGCCTCGTACCCATCAAAGGATGACCCAGCACTGATTGTTCCGTGGCGCTCCCGCGCGCTTGAGCTGTTCATCATCATCGCAACCCGACGGGCCGACGGCATCTTGTCTGAGTCTGTCAATCGACTGGTTGCGAACCAAGATTACAGTTTTTATTGCCATCCGCGAGCGGGCTAGCACTACTGCAGTATTCTTTCTTTTCTTCTTCTACCGTCGCGAGGAGAACGTCCCTCATCCGATACACAGGATGAGATCCTGCAGTCATCGTGGCGCAGCCTTGGAAGTCTGAGCGCCTTCACGTCCTCGACTCGATCGACCGTGCTTTGAGCCTACCGCCACTGCCGCGGGTGGCTCTCGGATCTCGCCATGCGCGTAACTCTGTTGTTCCGGGGTCTAAAATGCGCCACCATGGCGGGACAATTCGAGACGGCGCCGGCGTCACCTATTCAGATCCATCAATTTTGGGAGTCCCACTCCCAGGGGAATACTCAACTATAGTCGACTGGGCGTGTTGACCACTCCCATGATTCCAGTCTGGCGCTTTCGCTTGAATAAAAAAAAAAAAAAAAAAAAAGAACCTCGGAGCGGCTAAATATCCCACCCCACATGCGAGCCCCCAAGACGCCCCCTTTGGAATTACATTGACAGCTGACCTAAACAAAAAAACAAATAGTCGCAGTCACTGTAAGTGCCGAAATTTGAATAGCATGTCAATACGATCTCGGACGACTCGTACTGCTACCCGGAGGTGATTATCACATTCTAAGTCTTGTTTCCCAAGATGCCTAAACTTTTTTCCCCTCAGCAAAGTTGACAACTAGGGCCAGCAGTACCTGCGTTTATGCAGGTACATAGTTTAGTTACCCGTTCACGAAAGCTGGATCCATCCATGCTTTGAAGTACAAGCAAGACCTTTCATTATTCAATAGCAGCAATTCATGTTGGAGATGAGCTCGATTGGCATACGTTTTTACCTGGTAGGCAACAAACTCTGAAACCACGAACGAAGTAATAACTCCGTGACGCCATCCGCAAGCCCGCAAAAAAACCCATGATCTTGGGTCATTGTGTTCTCGTCAGCCTTGCAAATAGAATTTGTTCAAACAGAGCTGTGGCACACTGCCCATCCTATCTCGCTGGAAAGCACGAAAGATCTAGTTCACACCCCCTTTTTTTCTCCCTGGACAAGTTAACAGTCCCCTTTTTTGGACGGGTTTTTAATCTCACGGGCTAAGCCACTAAGGCGCCGCCATTTGGACACCGTTGAAGAATTAGACCCTACTGCCCTCCAAAGTCCCCTGTTCATTTCCGCATCGTCGCGATCAATGGTCCCAGCCATTGCTTGGGGGGTCGCCTCTTATTCGTTTACCATGTCAATCAACAGCTCAGACCAATCTCTCCTTGGTGTAACCGATCTAGTCTCTTCACGAGCCAGGAAAATATGGGTCAACGGGCTGTTTACGAATTGACCACCGCTTGCCAAATCAGTGGGGGCGGCAGTCCCGAGCTTCCACATACCTACAGCATGGCAGATGGCCCTCAGATGATGATGTGGTAGGAGGCTGAGGCTAGTTCATTGCGAGCTGAAAATATGATATAGCCTCAAGCCCGCTGAACATGAGCCCCTTCGAGGTCTCATCTCTTTATCCATCATTACGCTTGGTTTTTGATAGCAAGACATCATTTAGAGACCAATCGAGACCATTTCGTCACTTTCCTTAAAAGACATTCCTCTTTTTTCTTTTTTTCTTATTTTTTTTCTTTTTTTTTTTAAAAAAAAAAAACGTATACCTCAAAGTTAGGGGCCACTCTATTTAGACTATAGATTTCCATTGGCAAATATTTCTCTTACAAGCTTGTTTCCATCCCACCACCCTAATACCGACTCGAACGAATAACAGATCGAACATGAAGTGGTTATCTTTAGCGTTAGCGACCTACGTCGGGCTTGTCACAGCTCACGGTGATCATGCCATCCCACACGTGGTAGGAGGACGACAAATTCTTGCCGAGCTTCGGGCACGCGGTGTACTCGGCAGCCACGATCATCATGCACGAAATGTAGAGGCCGCCCCCGCAGCCTCTCACAACAGAAAAAAGCTCGCCAGCCGCCAGAATAACGCTCCTAATACCAGTGGTCAATGTGGTAAAGGCTTTGGATCATGCGCAGATGGATACTGCTGTTCTCCTGCCGGGTAATATCATGCCGACCCTGCCATGAACAAAACCCCGCAAGCGCATGTGACTAAAAGTTTTCTTACAGATGGTGCGGTCAGGGCCCGGCGTATTGCAATGCACCAGACTGCCAGATCAACTACGGCCCGGCCTGTGACGCCCTGAAGAAGCCCAGCGGCACTGATACAACCAGCATCGCAAGACCGCACGTCGGCAAGGTGGCGTATGGTGGTCTCGGTATCTACGACTGTGTCACCAAAGGTGATATCGCCATCACCTATGACGATGGTCCGTATAAGTACACTGGAGATCTTCTAGACACATTCAAGGCACGTCTCCTGTTAACCAAAAAGAAACATATGGATTGCACTGGGCTGAACCAATGCTGACTTTTTACTCGTATTACAGAAATACCAAATGGTTGCCACTTTTTTCGTTACGGGCACAAACAACGGCAAGGGCATGATCAACGACCGCAGCCTGCCCTGGGCTGGCTATATCCAGGTATGGCGCAAAGAGAGAAAAAAAAACGCAGATTATGGCGTTAGGCGAAATATCTAATTATCTGACAAATCATTGTAGCGCATGGTTGCCGAGGGCCACCAAGTCGCCAGCCATACCTGGTCTCATCAGAATGCCAGCGAGTTGACTAATAGCCAGTACAGACAGCAAATCAACTACAACGAGATTGCCATTGCTGACATCATTGGCTACTTTCCAACTTACATGAGGTAGGTACAATTGCTGGACTTGATTTCCGGGTTGATGAAGCTGATCTCAATCAAATAAATCACTGCTAGGCCTCCTTACTCCATCTGTGGAAGCATGTGCCAATCGCTCTTGAGCGACCTCGGATATCACGTCATCTACTTTGACCTGGATACAGAAGGCTACCTTCATGACACGCCTGAACAAGCTCAGATTGGTAAGGACATCTGGGACAAGGCTGTTGGGCCAGCCGACCCTGCCTCGACGAGTTTCCTCCACATCGAGCATGACCTGCAGCAACAGACCGTGTACAACTTGACAGAGTACTTCCTCAAGTCCATCAAGGCCAAAGGATTCAGGAGCGTGCCTGTCGGTGTGTGTCTTGGCGACCCCCCGGCCAACTGGTATCGCAAAGTCAGCAAGGATGTTCCCACCGTATGGCCGCCTGCAGGTGTCACTTTAGCAACCCCTTCCGGCTCCACAGCGACTTCGACCTCGTCCGCATCGGCTACTCCCGGCGGCGGCCTAGCAGTCAGCACCGATGCATCTTGCGGTAACGGAAAAACCTGCCAGGGATCAGTGTTTGGCAACTGCTGCAGCCAACACGGCTGGTGTGGCAGCTCCTCGGATTACTGTGGCGATGGATGCCAGTCTGCCTTCGGTACCTGTTCCAACGCTGTAAGCTCCAGCATGACCTCCGTGACTACATCTTCTAGCACATCCTCCAGCAGCTCGACCGCGTCTTCATCCGCTTCAAGTTCCTCTTCAGCATCCGCTTCCTCCACCACCGTCTCTGGCGCTTCTGCTTCCTCCAGCGGACTGAGTACCTCTACTTCTACCATCCTTCCCTTGGGCACCTCTTCCATGGACACCACTTCCTCTACCACATCGAGCATGTCTGCATCTGTCAGCTCGTCCACCACGGGAGACGGCACCACTTCTACCAGTGCCTCTTCCTCAGCCACCACATCTAGCACAGTTTTGTCTTCCAGCCCTACCACTTCTACTTCATCAAACGGTCCTACTTCTAGTAGCGACTCCGATTCCGCTAGCGTTTCGGCCGCTAGCACGTCTAGCACATCCTTGTCGTCCAGCTCTACAACCTCTTCTAGTTCAGAAAGCACTTCTGCCTTGACAAGCACTTCAGTTGTTGCCACCTCTAGCACTTCCAGTTCCACAAGCATTTCAGTTGCTACCAGCTCCAGCACTTCAGATGTTACCACTTCCAGCACTTCTTCGTCTTCTAGCACTCCTACACCTACAGACAGCTCGACGAGCACCTCATTGTCCTCCAGTGCAACAAGTTCATCATCTTCCCAGGCCAGTTCTTCATCGACCAGCACTCCTAGCACATCATCCTCGTCTACCGGATCTTCCAGCACCACCTTGTCCAACAATGCTGCCTTTGCTGCAACGAGCTCCTCTAGTGCCAGCCTTACCACGTCTTCTACCGGCTCAAGCCTGACGATCACCCAGGGAAATAGTGTGACGACCAGCAGCTCCGCTAGTGCTTCTACTTCGTCTTCTCCTTCTTCTTCCTCTAGCACCTCGTCTGGGGTTGGAACTACCAGGTCTAGTTCGTCTTCATCTTCGAGCACTACCAGGTCTAGTTCGTCTTCATCCTCGAGCACGTCCAGGTCTAGTTCCAGCTCGACCACCACCGCCCGGTCTTCGTCAACCACTAGTTCCAGGTCGTCTTCGACCACTAGTTCTAGCTCTAGCTCTAGGTCTTCTTCGACGACCAGCAGCAGGACAACCAGTAAGCAGGACTCCATCTTCCATGTTGACGGCTTCCCCAGCCCAGTCATCCTTCACATTCCCCATGTGAGGTATCGTCATCGTATTTTGCGGAACAACTTACTCACCTGTTTGCTCTCTTTCCTCGTACAGGCACCACCAGCAGAACGACGGCGGCGGCCCCAGCACCCACTGCTATCCGGGTCAGCACCAACGGAAGCTGCGGCAAGTCCTTGGGCATGACTTGTGAAGGATCCAAGTATTCTCCTTGCTGCAACAGCAACAACAAGTGCAGTTGGGATTGCATTTTGGGATGTCAAAAGGGTTACGGGCTATGTCTTTGGTAGGGAAAAGAATACCTCCCCGACCCCAAGTCCCATTTGGCCAAAAAAAAACTATGGTCTACAGAAGCAAACACCATAAAAAATGCTCTCTGTTATTGTTTTTCCCCCTATTAAACAAGAAGCCTACGGCTGACTTGCAGGTCGTGGTGAAGAAATGACTGAGTCTCCACAACTCGTAAGTTTGAATCATTTTCTGTTTTGTCAAGTGAATCTTTTTGTTTGCGTTGCGATTGGAAAGATAATAACACATGTTCAGTCCTTTCTTCGTTTCTCGATATTTCAAAGCTGTTGCGCAGCTATATGGAACAAGCTGTTTGGGAGGCTGCTTTACAATCAATGACGGGCATTCGTCCGATTTGTTTAATCAATGTTTTTTGCCAACGTATACCTATTTGTGGTGGTTTATCGTTTTTATTACTCCCCTCACAAGGATATGGGATTTCCTGGGGATATATTTTACTTTTCACATGTCATGTTGGATAGAATTCTTTAGCTATGTCAGCTTTTTTTTACCCTCGGGCATATAGCGCTTGGAGCTGCATACCTTGTATACGTCTTGAATGGGCAACTAGTTATTTTATATTATAATCACCCCGAACCAGTCCACCATTCTTGATAGCTATACCAGTGGCGTATTTTGGGGTCTATGTATGTATACTTAGTAGAGAGACAGAGAGAGAGAGAATGGTTTAGAGTCGGAGACATCCCAATGAACCATTGCAATCAAGAACAGGAGACTGTGGATGCGTTAACCCAACGTGGATGTCCCGATGTAGCTGCCGATCAAACTTGATCGATTCGTATTGATACTCTTATACAGACTCGGTACCCCAGAAATGCTGTCTAGGTACTAAATTAGTCAAGTTCTTCGTGATAGTCACGCCCCCTTTTACTACAAGAGCCGTCCATCACGTGTGAATTCAACAGCCAATACCAAAGTGACACAAACAATGCCCGATACCCTTCTTGATGAACCACACTAGATGAAACATCTGCATTATCCAGTGAAACTTTGACGGATTCAGGCACATGCCAGAGTCGTGACCTTATAGCTTTGCATCACATGCTAAAAATGCCCAGTTGATTGGGGCGTTTTCAATCCCTACAGAATAAAAATGATAGAAAGAGGCCTGATTTTGCTTTACTTCCTCCTCCACCATGCTCCGAGTATGCGCGAAAGACACGCGTCAATAAGCTCAATGATCATGAGCAAGATAGCAAGGAGCCAATGGCCCTCCCTGGCCATATCCATTGCAGCACCCGTCACTGCAATAATCGTCTCGACGGTGGTCTGCTCAGCGCCAAGCACACCCCTCTTCATTCGCCGGGTCAGTTTGCCTATCTCGGCGCCAGCCTGCGATGAAGCGCCCACCTAAGCCGTCTCTGCCGCTGCGACATGTTGTTGTACGCGCTGACTCAAAGCGGCATTGTGGCTGCTGCTGGCCCCATCGGATGCGGCTTTGGCACTCGCTAGAATCTTGACCTCTGTCGAGTCGAGGCAGGGCGAGGCTGCACTCTCACCCATCCCAGGGCTCGGGAGGGTGCCGTCAGGGAAGAAAGTCTTACGGGCACCGCGGTTAGGGCCTCTGCCGGTGGGGTCACTCATGACGACCGCTTCATCATCCTCGCTCCAGGGATGTAGACCGTGACCTTTTGCTCGCCATCCAGGGCTGGGTGGGAGGACCACTGGACTTGTCAGCCTCTCTTCCCCATCCTCTTCGACACCCTCAGCAATTGAGAGCAGGGAAACGGATACGTCGGAGTGACCCGAGCTTCTGGGAATCGTATCCAATCGCCGTGACGAGCGAGTAGTGACGGGGCCAGCGGCGGGTGATCCGCTCACAAACTCGCCGACGATATCATTGGTCCTACTTCTTGGCAGGCCGAGGACGGCAGACGGGGGCACGCCCTCTATCTCGGTCTCGTCTTCCTCCAAGTCCTCCTCGACCTTGTGGATGAGCTCGCTAATCTCGTCAAGGCGCGATGGGAACTTCTCCAGGGCCGGATCTGCCAATTCGTACGTGTCCGGCTCGTGGTCGAAACCGACCTGCGAAGTTTGGCGCGGGCTTGTGTGCGAGTAGACGCCGCTTCCGCTCGCAAGGCTCTGATCATCTGGCACAAGGCACTCGTGTGCAAATAATGGGATGCGGTCCTGTGGTGCGTCCCAGTCCTGGCTGTTTGACTTGCCTTTGGACCTCCTTACGAAGGGATCGACGTTGAGCCAGTCCGAAGATGCACCATGGCCAACGCCGTCGGACGATCTCTTAGGTGTAGCTGAAGACGGCGACTGCTGGGTGATGGTGGGTACTCGTGGGACATTGAGGGAGTTGTTGCGAAAGCCCTTATAATCGACAACTGTGTAGACCTTGTTAGTGGCATGTCTTGTACACCATTCCTCGTGGCTTAGAGAGATGACGCACCGGACTCCGACTTGTCATCTAGAAACCAATCTCCATGGGCCATTTTGAACTTGTAATGAATCTCTGCGCCTGGACTGGAGAGAAGTCGTTTCTTGAATAGATGCTTGCCATCTTCACCGACAGAGACCTCCATTTCCTCGAGTTGCCACGGAGGGTCTGAATATGTACCTGCTATGTACAGGGGTGGTTGAACACCGTCTTTGCTGAATGTAATGATAACAGGAACCTTGGCTGGTGTCATTGTGCCGAACAGCTTCAGAGTAAGGTCGGTAGCTTTGGGGGCCTTGGGAGATTTATTGTTGATGCAAAAGACAGGCCCAAGCTACAAAAGATGCAAGGGTTTTCTAGAAGCGGTCAATCGTGTGGAGAACAGACGGGAAAACAGAAAAGCAAGTCGTTGAATAACGTAAAGAAAACGAATTTTTAGGGATTTTGGGAGCAAGAGAGGCGGCACGAGTGACGTGTGAGGGGGAACACGTGTGATTCGCGACAATGCAGGCAGGTAGGCTGTCAATCAATCCAGTCTAGGATCAAGATCTAGAACTACCATTAGGTTGGACGCCTCTTCTTCTGGTGGTGTCAATTGAGGGGATTTAGATTCGATTTAGCGTGGGCTGGGGATCATCTGATATAGAGCTGCAGACGGAAACGGAAAGAGCGCATGGATGGCAGCCTAAAGGGACGATTCAGTTGGTTGGGCTCGATCCGTTAATAATGGGTTGGGCAAAGAGTGATAAAAAGCCGAAGGCGTCCTGCGTATAATTGACGAGTAGTTATATGAAGTCGGCAAGGTAAAGTATGGTAAAGTTGTCGGTACTGTAATATGTAGCTATGAGTACCTTCCATGATGAATGCTATTTTGGGCACAGACAAGGTACCTTAGGTAATGCAAACTTCTTGCTGTATCTTGTAACATGTCATTCAGTCGGCTGTCGTTTCGAGCTCGTCGTCAGCGGCCACAAGGTGATCTGGCCCACAAATTTCAAAGACATTCAATTCACTTCACCATGGGAAAGAACAAAGCGGTTTGACAATGGAAATGAATGGACACAGCCCCTAGACTAGACTACTGCTAGAACGTCAGGAAGGAACATGGGCTGTCACCGCATGTCGGCATTGACATCCACCGCCACCTTGAGCTACCCCTCAGCCCCCCCAAAAGCTTCGAGGCAACCATCGTCTGCTTTCTCATGGTGGTCTGATGTCATCCAACGCGTTTAGCCCGAGTCTGGCTTTTGTCGAATGAGACGTTGTGGATGCCCCTAACGCGCCGATAGCCTGGTCGATCCAGTTACGAATTGCATGACCTAAACAAGCAAGACAAAGTTGAAGTACGGAGTGATTACTGACAGTTACAGCACCTAACCCAACTGAGGTGAGGCAGCCAATCTCTAGCGTTTATGTCTTGGAGATCTGCTGTGCTTGTTCTAGTTGAGCATGTCGGCATTGCCTAGGTCAATTTTGAGGCTGCGAGTAATGAGTAGCAAGACAAAGTCATGCACTAGTTCAATTTGAACATGGGGAGGAGCCGAGATCGTCAATCACCAAAACGAATTCCGTTCCGCAGATAAAACGAACCAGCTCAACTGGAAAGAAACCTGAAAGCTCCTCCCAGAGCTCAGTCAAAGATGGAAATGCAGGGGGAATACCATAGTAGATGCAACACCGCCCCACTCACCCTCCAGTCCCCATGCGGGGATCCTTGAGCTACAGCGGGCCGCCATTGGAGCCCAATCCCGGAAAGGTCGTCGGCATCCACTTCCGGTGAAAACAATGGGGCCATGAGAAATAATTTTGCGAACGAGCTTTCGTGAGAAGCTTGCCACTGTAGTCTAGAAATTTAATGAATGCATCCCATCTAGGCGCAGCTTTACGCATCAAGCCTGCCCATCACACAACGAACGGTCGCCGACGCCTATAGAGTTTTTTTTTTTTTTTTTTTTGTTCGAGATTAATCGGTCTTTCCTCGATAGCAGGCTCAGCGGCAGCCGCGCCCCAGAGACACGGCTTCTGCCATGCTCAGATCTTCCCTGGGCTCCGTATGCCTGGCATGCCGCATATCAGGCAATGCCGGCGCGGCTCCCAGAGCTGCAGCCCACAGACCACACCTCTCTACCGCTATGCGAAGCTCTACAACACAACTGCAGTCTTTGCTTTCCTTCTCCACGAGTAATACGCGACAATCTACGCGCCGAGAGCGGGCGCCGTCCCGCATGGTCCTCTCCGACCGCGTCGGCCGCTCAACAGCTAGAGATGGTGACAAGAAGCCCAGACGGCGGGTTGATGGCCCGTTTGCTGGAATGAATCGCACAGTCGTCAACTTTGACCCCGAGACGAGGTCGAAACTGGCAAGAGACAACAACAGGAGTAGCAAGCACGGCAAGGAAGGAGGCAAGAAACTGGGCCGCGACGGCAAGGGCTTCAAGGCACTCAATATGCAGCGCAGCTTGGCCAACATTGGCTACGGACACAGGACAACCATCAAGGCCAAGATGCAGGAGGTCGATTCCTTCGATCAGTTCGATTTGCTTCCACAGGTCAAGGATGCTGTGCTCAACGAAGCCTTGAAGGGAATGGTCGATATCAAACCAACTCCCGTGCAGCGTCTGGCCATACCTGCTCTTCTGGGCCAGACCACGGGTGCTCGCGCACGCTGGAGGACAAAATCAAAGCCGACCGGCTCTAGTAGCGATGCCACTTCTCCTGATGCCCCTCCTCCGCCCCGTGAGGAGTTTTTGCTCGCTGCTGAGACAGGCTCTGGAAAGACGCTGGCCTACCTCATCCCGGCCTTTAACGCGCTCAAAGAAGCCGAGACTAGTGACCCCGACATAATTGCGTACAACCAGCGACGTGCTGAGGAACGAGCGCTGCTGGCCAAGAACCCTGGGTCCAAGATCAAGACCCGCCCGGAACCTCATCCCACCATGTCCCGGCCCCGCGTTGTGATTCTGGTGCCGACGGCCGAGCTCGTCGACCAGGTTGGCCGCGTCGCCAAATCTATATCACACGTCGCAAAGGCGCGCACGCGTATGATCTCGGCCAACATGTCAGCCACGGTGATAGAGAACGACGTTTTCTCCCCGGCAGGCATCGATATTCTCATTTCGACGCCGCATCTCCTCGCCTCCATTGCAGAGTCACACCCAAACATCCTTTCTCGTGTCTCGCATCTCGTGATCGATGAGGCAGACTCGCTGCTTGACCGCAGCTTCAGCGAAGTCACGACGCCAATTATCGATCGCGCCCTGCCGTCTGTCCGCCAACTCGTGCTCTGTTCCGCGACGATCCCACGGCGCCTGGACAACTACCTGGCCTCTCGCTTCCCCAATATGCGGCGAATCACCACACCTAACCTGCACGCCATCCCCCGTCGCGTTCAACTCGGCGTCATCGACGTAGCACGTGACCCGTACCGCGGCAACAAGAACATTGCATGTGCCGATGCCATTTGGTCCATAGGCAAGGAAGCTGGTCGTCACGAAGGTCCGGTCAAAGGCCAGGTCGAAGTCCGCCGCATTATGGTCTTTGTCAACGAGCGCGAAAAGACGCAAGAGGTGGCCGAGTATCTGAAGTCCAAGGGCATCGACGCCGTCGCGCTGCACCGTGACACCTCGGAGGAGCGCCAGTCCGAAATGCTTGCCTCTTTCACTTCGAACGAAAGCATGACCATTCCTACCCCTGAGGGCGGAGTCACCGGCAGCCCTCGGAGCAGCCGCACACTACCCAACACCAAGGTCATTGTGGCCACTGATTTGGCATCGAGGGGAATCGACACGCTGGCGGTGCGCCATGTCGTTCTCTACGATGTACCGCACACCACCATCGATTTTATTCACCGCCTCGGCCGCGCCGGTCGTATGGGCCGTCGCGGACGTGGTATTGTGCTTGTAGGTAACGATGACCGCAAGGACATTGTTGCGGAAGTGAAGGAGAGTATGTTCATGGGACAGGCTTTGGTCTAAAATGTATAAAATGTAAAAAAAGCTTCTTGGTTTTCTTTTCTTTTTCTTTTTTTTTTTTGTGGGCACTTGTTCACATTAATGTATCAACAGTTTAGAAAAGGAGGGTGGGGACACCAAGACCTGTAGACATATGTATCACTACTATATTTGTTTTAGAGAAGAATCAAATGATCACAAAGAAAGCCTGTTGTATGGTTTTATCCAGGTTGCGATACAATCACATGCATGCATGAAGAGCAGTAGTAGTAAAGGTTGCAGTTTGGTCGAAGCTTAAGGTAGATAGAACATGTGGGGTGGTGCCGCAAATCTGACTTTGTTTCTGCCGTGGGCGGTAAAAAAGGGGTCTCTGGTGATTGCAGACATGTCGGTGACGTCCTCTGATTAATTAATTGTGTTTACTTGCCCGCCACCGAGAAAAGTAAGGCAATTTGATTTGATCATAGCAAATTTGCCAGAAGCATCAACATTCCCCATCATCACAAATCAAAACAAGACGCGAATTCCAGAACCGCGAGCCACGCGCCGAGTTATCATCTTTTTGCAGGCATCTCTATCAATTCCAACCCTCCGAGCAAAAGCATCTCCGATCCCGATCTCCTCTTCCCTCCCTCACGATGTCTGTCCCGCCGCAGATAATCCAAGTTAAGCGCAAGAGAAACGACGATGGGCCAGTCACTTTCCTACGTTCGTGGCAACGTCAAAGTCCCTCCCGTGGTCGGGAAGCTCTACTGCATCGTACTGACGGCAGCGTTTGAAGGCATCGAACAAAGCACGAAGCGGCACCGCAGCGGCGCCTTTCTCTACCAGCGACGCGATCCCGAAGCCGCTCTAGGAGCAGCAGCAACAGCAGTGAATGGCGCCGTCGGCCAGCCGAGGGACCAGGTGTCGTCTCGCGCGCCGACCATCACGGCCACTAGACCTGGTGATGAGAACCTACCGCTAGATGCAGTCAAGCGGTCACACGCCACAGCCATCGGAGATGGTGCCGCAGGCAAGCCAACGACACCTCAAAAGACGCAACTGCGCCACGCCGGCGCCGGCGCCGGAAGTCCAGGTCGCGGTGTCGACCCGAGCCCGGGAGCCCTCCGCGCGGCGAGGGATGCCGCGCCGGGCGGTATGACGCAGGCGCTGCCCACGGTCCCGGCCAGCGTGGCCTCGAGGGTGATGATCGAGCCGCGCAGGTTTCACCTTTCCCGTAGGCACATGGCTGAGAGGCAGTCCTCGATGAATTCGCGGGTCACAAAATCCTCGGGTACGTCCAAGGGCCTGGGCCCCGCGACGTTTGTGGAGAGGAGCAGCAAGCGGAAGCGGACCGGTGAACCAAAGACACCACTCACAGCAACGCACCCAGCACAGAAGACACCACAAAAGATGCCCGTGGCAGACGGCCAAAAGGCGCTGGAGAGTGATGGTGCATCGGCAGAGGCCAAGACGGAGGAACGCAGGAAGCTGAAAATGCCGTCCAAGCGATCCGCCGTGTCTAGACCGTCCGGCCCTAGGCTGCCAGACTCTTTCGTGAACCGTTGGGACACGGACATGGATCAGCTTGCACGAGAGATGAACGATTATACTCTGGAGCTGATAGCAAGGGACCTGGAGAAGATCAAGGAGCGGGACGAGGCGGCGGCACCAATGTCGAACTCTGCGAGGCAGACACCAGTCAAGAACAACAGCAATGCACCCATGTCGACTGCATCCCCCTCGCCTAGGAGATTTAAGCCGCAGGCTCCTGCCAAACGCTATGCGGAGCGTCACCCAGAGGAGGCGGCCGCGGCGGCTGCTGCTGCCGCCGCCGCAGAGGCTGAAGCGCAAATGAGCATGGACGTGGACGACGCAAGTGACACTGAGGACGACGACGGGGACTACATAATCGACACATATGTCCGCGTCGCTGCCGACAGCATCACGACCGAGGCGACACCTGATCAAGTCGGTCTGCTGGTGTTAGATAATGAGCCTGATATTGACTATTTCTATGGCGAGGAGAGCGACAGCGAGGAGGAGTATGAGGATGACGAGGATGAGAACGGTATGTTTTTTTTTTCTGCCCGTTGTTTAGATGGATACATCATTTTGGAGCACTGTCCAATATGGGCATCAACACATATCAGAATATGAGGCTAAGCCTAAACATGCGAGCAGCGGAAAATTACTACACGGCAGACTATCCGGATGACGAGGTGGCTTCGGGTGACGAGTTCGATCGCGACGCGTACCTGTATCAAATGGGTATGTCTGAGTTCGACGGAGGTTCTGGATCGGACAGCGAAGACGACGACGAAGACGGCGGCGTGCCGGGCCGTTTCAAAATTACGATCGGCCGTCCACAGAATCTTCCTCAGCTTTACTAGGGCGGCCAAGACTCAACAAGCAAAAAGAAAAGCAACGCTCGCCCGTTTTCAGTTGTGTTTCATCGTTTCACTCCAGGGGGTTCATGGCGATGTTTCTCTTGACGGAGTGAGGGATAAAACATGTAGCCTTGCGTCATGTTCATACAGCTCCTTGGACCCCTGAATTCTATTCGGGTTCTCGGTTGTTCGGTTCTTCCTTGTCGATCCAACAGCGGCGCCTCGAAGGGCGCGATGTCGATTATTAGTGTGTACTATATAATAAATGCATAGCGAGGTTTTTGTATAGCATTTTTTTTTTTTTTTTTTTGTATGGAGATGGGTTACTGTAATTCAAAAAGATGATCACTGCACCGCAACAATCGACCAAGCAAACTAGCGCATTCTGTACGTTGTCGTTTGTTCCTCCCGGCATGGTACGAGATGGCAGGTTTGACGACACAGTGTCGATCCTTTGCATATCATCAAGGCCGAGATTCTCTGGTCAGCTTCTCCGCAAAAATCTGCTTGTGATTTTCCACGGAACCAAGTTCTTTTTGTTTCTCTTTTTTTTTTTTGATTGATTAATTGATTGATGGATGGATTGATTCTGATATTGCTTTTTCTTCCTTCTTTTACTTCTTAGGAGGGCATGGTTACGAGCTGGAAAGCATGCGCAAGCGCACTTGCTTCTTTCTGCACCCGCCCAGCCTATTATTGAAACATATTTTCTGCACTATCGCGCAAAGAGGAGGCACTAGGGGTCCATTCGGGGCCGTCCCAAGAAATACCGTCGTCATCAAGTTGTTGTAAAGAAGGAAAATCGCTTGTTCCGACAGTGCAAGAAATCAAGAAAACTGAAGAGAAAAAAAAACCCGACGGACGCCACCGGAGATCGACCCGCGAAAGAAAAAAAAAAAAAAAAAAAAAAAAAAAAAAAAAAAAACCCTTGAAACCCTCTTTAATCCTATTTCCTTTTCGACCACAACGTCCGAAGACACGCCCCCCTCCCTCTCGCGTAGTGAACAAACCTACTATAGTCCTGGGGGTGATTTCGCCACCCCCGAACATGGTATGATATGCATCTCAAGAGTATCTGCAGTGACGAAAATAAGAAGAAAAAAAAAGCCAAAAACACACAAGCAAGGTCAAGAAATATTGGCAGCCATGTTTTCCATTGGTTCTTTGACGGAATAAATAGAGATTGGTGGAAAACTACAGTAATAATGCTAGACGGGGGTTGACTAGGAATAAGAAAGACTACTACAAACAGACGAAAAAGAGATGAGGCAAAAAATGTGTCTTGTTTTCAAGAGAATGTTCCGTCCCCTCCCAGATACCAATTCGGACAGTTTTTTGTTTTTGTTTTTGGTCCAAGAATCAACCTCAATGCGCCGGACGCCGTAGATGGAAACAAAAAGAAACATGCTCGGTGTTCGTCTCTGGACGATTAGGGGAATAGATTGCACAAAGGTAGAAAAAAAGAAAAAAAAGAAGAAAAAGAGATATCGGGGGAGGTTGATTAAACAACATTGTAAGAAAAAAAAAAATCAACCCAGTGAGCCAAGACGCCGATGAGATGTAGACATGGAGAGAAAGTGGAAAGGAAAGAACACAAAAAGGTTCTTATAAACGAGGAACATAATCCCGCGGTTGCTCTCCGGCCGGCTGCGTGTGCTGCTCGTCCCAGGTGGGCAGCCCACGTTCTCTTCTCTGCTGGTCACGAATAGCCTCTGCATGACGAAATCTGTTAGCTTGTGTCTCGAACAAATCAAGAAATAAGGAATTTAGAAATGTCTTTGTACTCACTCAGATGCGCAGCCCACCTCTTATCCTCATCGCTCACGAACCAGTAATCCCTGTCGAGGACGATCTCGGGATACCTCTCGATCAGACCGGGCGGGGAGCGGCTCGTGTCCCGCTCGTGGATCCACTCGAGGAGGGGCTCGCCGTCGTCGCCGTACACGAGGCCGCCGCGCCCGTCCATGACGGGGATGACCTTGTTGGTGCGGTAGTACATGCTCGTGACGCCGGCCTGCTCGCGCTGCGCCGGCAGGTTCAGCGACCTCTCGGACTGCGTGACGTACATGTCCAGCCCGGGATTCTGCGGACCGATGGGGCCGATGGCCTTATTGAAGGCCGTCGTCACGTCCTTCCACGTCGTGCGCTTGTCGTGCTTCTTGCGAGCGTAGATAACAAAGTGCTCGTGCGCCATGGGGTACTTTTGGTTAGGGTGACCGCCGCCGCCGAGCTCCGACACGGCACCGTTCGATAATGACGATGATGACATGGTCGATGTCGCTGTCGTGGGCGACGCCTCGTCGGCGGAATACTCTCCGTTCCGTTCTTTCTTCCCCCGCTTGGCGCGCTTGCGTATCGTCGGCTGCTTGGTGACGAGACTGGGCGAGCAGCGGCGGGACGAGCGGGCGCTGGCGGCCTGGTAGACCTCGGGCGTCATGGCGAGGGCGAACCTGGTCGTGTTGAGCGGCGGCAGGCCTGGCGACGACAGGCTGGACCTCTCGGAGAAGCTCCTGACAGGTCTCGGCGGCGGCGGCGGAGCAGAAAACTGCGTGGGAGGCGTGGTTGCAAAGGTGGTGGAGAAGGACTGAGAGAGCGGTGAGTCTGCGCATAGCGACGGGGGTGTGGACGAAGCGAGCGACGCCGAGCTGTTGCGTCTGTCCCAGGCTGGCCAGTCGCGGGGTCTGAAGTCGCTGCTGCTGCTGCTAAAGCCATCATCGGGGATCTTGGCAAAGAGCTCATGGATTGACGGCAGAGTGCATTTACGCTGTTGGCGATATGGCGGCTGAACGTCTGCAGGGAAACCTGATATGCAAGTCAGAGACGTGAGACACACACATTTGAGAGCAGATGACGCGAAATGGCACATCTATCATACCCTTCAAGCTCGCTTCACCCAAGGAGTCTTGTTTTGTCGTGGGAGAGGGAAGCGCGCCGTTGGAAAGCAAAAACAGAGACTGAGCAGCAACGTCCCGTTCGACCGCATCACGGGATCCTTTCCTGACAGGTGCTGGCGAAAGCGTGATGACCTTGAAGATGGAGTTGTCGGACAGAGTTGCATGCTGGTGAACCGGGGTGGAGATCTCGGCAGACGATGAGCGGCTTGATGTTCGCGAGGTTGAAGAAGATAGAGCCTCTTCCGTCTGAACCCTCTTCGACTCTGCGTCTTCCTCGTCGACCTCTTCAGCTTTTCGTTTCCTGTTGACAGAGTCCGTCGGGGAGGACGCCGGGTCACTGGACCGCGCCGACGCGGCCATCTCTTCGGCATCTCTCTTGGTCCTGGTGGCAAGCGATGAGACCACTGGGCAGGTGACATATCGTTTTATCCATGGGTAAACTTCGACCTCCTTGCGGCATGGGAGCGACTTGGAGCCCTCCTCATCCGGAAATCCCGTGGCCACCGGGACGTCATCGTCCTGAACCGAGTGGTAAGGCATGATGGGAATTAGGCGAGGTGTTGGCGAGATGGGTGGGCGTAGTGACTTGTGCACAACAGGCAGCAAAAGGCAGACAATTGCCTTTGTTCGACTGTGGTGGAGAAGACACTGAAGAAGAGAGTGAATAGAAAAAAAAGGGGGGGATGTCGAAACAGAGCCAAGATAAATGCGTGGCAATGGGACTCTCTTATTTGACTTGTTGGAGTTTCGGCAGACAAGGGTGGAGTTGGGGTGGATTGATGAAAGTGAGAAGAGAAAAGAAGAAGGGATCACAGAAGGAAAAATATGCGATGAGGGTTCATTTTCTGTATTGCTTCTTTGGTGCTCTCTTCTTCAGCATAAGCATCCGGGGAAGCGAGGGGTACACTGTATGTACCTCATGTATGATATGCACCGCACCGCACCGCAAAATCAGCCATGATGGCTTTTGCTTTTTGCTTCTCCTTTGCCGTAGCGGGGGCATATATCGTCAAAGGAAATCAATCGAGACAATTATTCGACCTTGCGTCCAATGGGCAGAAAACGCCATGAGCTAGTCTTACACCCCTCACCCCCGGGGAGGCGTGCTATTTTCCATCCTCTTCTCTCTTGCCTTTTTGTTCAAGGCTCCTGTTTGATAGGTCAAGCTTTGACAAACCGGCCAACCAAGATGGTCTGCAGGATCAAAAAGCAACCCGTGTTGATCTGGGCAATCTCACTCGAGACCAATCAATCACTACCCACACACCCTCGTCCCTCCTCCCACACCTGTCAGGTCAGTCTGGCCAGTGAAGCCCCCCGGACGCTGCAAAAGACAGCTCCCAAACATTGCAAGCATACGGAGCTGGCCCCGGTTCGAGGGGCAGCTTGTGACTGCAACACAGAAAGAGGTTACTCGACTGACAGGCATGCCGCCTCTTGGCTCACGCTGAGGCTTGCCGTAGTGGCGCACACGGCTAGACTCGGCAGCCTCGTCTGTGGCCCCGAACCCGCTAACGGAGCATAGCGTCGAGGAGCTTTGTGTCGAACATTTGAACTTTTTTTTTTTTTTTTTTTTTTTTTTTTCATTTGTCTCTCCCCACCCGCAGCCAATGGCCTCGTTTGAAAATTGGTAAATTCTTTCGAATAGTCCCCCAAATGGCATGGCCTGTGGAGCCTTGCCCGTCGCTAGTACGATCGCGGGATAACAGTTCGACCAGTCTTCCTCTGCTAGCCCAAACCTACATCCTCTAGCTCGCACGCTTGCATCGGCAGAAGAACCTCTTGTCTCTTTTTTTTAGCAGCTTAGTGAGCAGGGTTAACAATTGCTGCCAGGCGCAACAGCAGATGCAGGAGCTGCCAATTTTGACTTTGGACGGCGGCACGCCCAATTGCGTCTTGAGAGGAGTCCAGTGGCCGTTGCCACGACAGGTTCAACGTCCGTACGTGCCGTTGATCGGTGCCGAGCTATTAAGCTAGCTTACCTAGCGGGAATTTGACCTCATGCCCATGTGTATCCATGTACTGGGTTGAGGCAAAATCATGGGAAAATATGGAAAACCCCATCGATATGCTCTTTTGCATGTCGATCGGGGACTTTACAAGGTGCCAAGGCTCCCCTCTCGCGTGCTTGTTTTCTTGGCCCTGTGTGAACACGAACGGTTCATCGGAACTGATGTTTCCAAGTCAGGCGCGCGCTTGGCTCTGCTTGTTCGCTTGTCTAACTGCTTGCCTGCCTGGCAACGTCGGACGAACCCTAAACTCCCAAGGCTCGTAAGTAGTTACTTCTCATGGGAATATGTATCACGGCAAAGACGACCCGGTCTTCATAGAAATGAAACCCCAGTCTCACTAGGCCGGCAGTAATGACACTTTGCTTTTTGACTCTCGAATAGTCTCAAGTCAAAAGTCTGTGAAGAGCAAATCAAAACAAAACAAAACAAAGGGAAACAAAACAACCCAACCCAACCCAAAATGCTGACATGTCTAGTAGCGATCCCAGGAGGACGTCCTAATTTGGTAGAGTGGGGATGTGAGTATTAAACTTTTGTACATCTCACTCGAGATGCCGATAATGACTACATTAAGGCACGCCACGAGACGGCTTCTAATTCCTGGCCACGATCAATCTAATAGCCATGTCATCATGTGCCAGGCAGCGGGGGAGAAGCTTTTGAAAGAAAAATTTCCCGACCGAAGCTCGAATGATCTGCACCTTGTGGCTGCACATAGAAAGGTGCAGTATTGGACAGAGCCATGTTCATTCGTCAAGGTGGAGATCGGGTGATCCTGGTCAAAGTGAAAGAGGCGTACTGCTGCGTTTCTGCAAGGGATAACTCAGCAGCCCAAAATGCCAAGAGTGTCGCGGGACATGTGCAACTGAGAGTAGGGACAGACTCGAGAAATCAAAAAGCTGCTCCTCAGTGGCCACGAGATCAAAAAAAAGAAGAAAAAAAAAGGACAAACCCGAGATTGGGCCGCAGGGTTTTGCTCAAGGCAAGTCCTGCTGAGGCCGAAAGTGGTGCCAAGAGAGTTTATTCTCTCCTTGCAGCAGCCGAATGTCTCACACTCGCGGTTTATGCCGTAGTGCAAGAAGACGGAGACAAAACGAGATAGTAAAGTACTACAAACGAGTCGTGCGCTTGTCCGCGTCAACATTGCTTTGGTTGATCCCTCCAAAGGATTCATCTCCAGAGAATTTCCTAAACAATGGTTAGCAAAAAACAATGGAATGGTCTCAAAGGATGCACCCAGAGGTTTTGGTCAGGTGATGTTGACTCAGGACAAGGCGTTACTGAAAAAAGGGATACTGAAAAAAAAAGGGGAGGCTGGGCAAGGGGCAGGGTTCGTCAAGAAAAAGAAGGTCTCAGGGGGTAAAGGGGCAATGACAGCTCACCATCCGCGTTCGCACCCTCCGGGAAGGAAGCTGCAATCACTATTCAGCTCACAATCCCATCCGCCTCCAACGCCAGTCCCGTCCCTCCAGGCAACTGGCCCTGCCGCGGGCGACACGGAAGGCTGATCTACAGCAACAGGGGCAGCCTGGTGCCGCCTTCGATAGACGCTAAGGCCGCAGGTGTAAGCGTGGAAATCATCGACAGTGATGTCGGCGGGCATATGTCCCGTCAGGACCCTCCCTAGCGCGATCACGACTGCCGCATGAGTGCACAGGACGACCGAACGAACACCTTCTGCGTCGCAGCGCTTGATTATCTCAAGCACGGCGAGAGCTACCCTATCGTGGAGCTGCTCTATCGACTCTCCACGGCTGGTCGGAGTTAAGGCAGGCGAATAACCTTGGTCTAGTATACCAGGAAATAAGGTTGACAGCTCTTCGACCGGTGCTGGAGCTGGGTGGTCAAAGTGCGCGGTGCCAAACCACTCGCCCAATCCAGGTTCAGCGCGGATCTTGATTAGTGGTAGCGCCTTGGCATCAGAGGAGCTTCCTGATGATGATGCTGGCGTTGTTAATGATGATGATGATGAATTTAGGGCTGCGTCAACTCGATCGACTGCAGACTTTAGGTCGTTGGCGTTGTCCTTACCACCAACAGTAACCTGCCCTTCCTGGTTCCCCTCTTCGAGCTTACTCCTGACGAACGGCTCTATGGTCTGCAGACAGCGGTAGAACGGACTCGAGTAGACCCTCTCGATCGGGGGTCGCACGTGGTGCAACAGATGACGGCCCAGCTCCTTTGCCTGGTCGACGCCGTACGCCGTCAGGGCAGGGTCGACAGCAATACCAGTAGGCGACGGGATATTTGCAAAATACTCTCCTGTTGACGGGTCTACAGACCAACTCGATCGGAACTAAAGATGGGGGCGAAAGCCGAAAGGGGGGTGTGGGGGAGGGCGTTCGAGTTAGGAAAGCCTGGCTTTTGAATCTTGACGAACCGCGAGAGAGAGAGAGAAAAAAAAAACCAACTGACAAATCCAGACACACAGGCAGGCTGACAGTTGAGGAGCTACCACAGGCTGACAAACTCGATCATATTTCCCCGTCGGTACCAAGGGGGGCTCCTGCTGCCTTGGGCTCCTCAGCGCTCTCAACTGCCTGCCTTGTGGCACAACGTAACCGACTAGTGCACTTGCACTGCGTGGGCGGGGGTGGCTTGAGGGATTGGGGGGTATTTTTCTTTCTTTCTTTCTCTCTCTCTCTCTTTCTCTCTCTGGCTGGGCTAGGAACTGTCTTTTGGTTTGCAAAGTCGAGGTAAGGTACGTACCCCGTGGCGGACCACGTATATGGTGTCCAACGCCATCTCCAGCAAGGCTCAAAGTATCTCTGCCGGCTCGTGGAGCTTCCGGATGACGGCGCCAGAACCGTTGAGAAAAGGGAGCGGACACGCGCCTGTCGCCTCGCCTCGACGAACTCTGTTTATCGCAACACCTTCCTGATTGAGAAAGGCTTCAGATGGCTTGAATGGGCAAAACTTGTCGCCTTGAAAAATCTGGCCGGCCGACTATGATGGTATCTGTGTTTTTTGGACGTATGAATTATGGGGTTTTGTCGCGAGTATGTTTGCTCGTCTGGGCAATCAACGAGTTCGGTGGATTTTCAGTGATTTTCATGCCATGTGTGGGGATGTCGTCCTAGAGCTGCTTTCTGGCGTTTTGCCTCGCAGGGGTGGGTTGAAGTGGGGGACATGGGGCATGCATAGGTACGGGTTAGGGTTGAGGTGTACTGCAACTTGATCAGCCCAGCCTATCTTAGCTTGCAGTAGTGTTTGCACACGTTACCCTATCTAACGTACGTAAAGGTTTCCCACTTTTTGCTTGCCTGCCTCACCTTACTCACCTGCCCTATTCTGTGCAAAGTTCCCCTAGGAAATATGTATGCCGTACATGAAGGTAACGTTCCAGGCACTCGCCGAGGTAATACCTTAATTCACCCACTATCTTGTGCGACTAAAGCAACTAACCAAGGCACATCAGGAACTCTGTACATTTATAACCTTCAGGGCTGCGTATCTAGTCTAGGTACGGCTCATTAGCCTCTCAACAAAACAAGGCCTCAGTTGCAACAGTCAGGGCACATCTTTAATACACTACGATTCCTACGAATCAGGATATGCAGATACCAAAGGTGTACGTCAGGAAATCATGGAGCTACCCGCACTAGACTCGTTACAAAGTATTGTGGTCGTTGTTTCATCTTTGCCGTAGTGATAGTGCTTTCCGGCAGTACAGTGACTTCATGCTAAAAAAGGTTTGCCAAGTAAACTCCAAGATCATGCATATCATTCTGTCTCATCTCCTCTCGATTTTCCGATCGATTAAGTATTTGACCAGCTATATCGTAGGCAAAAACAACGACGACGACGAAATTGCCATGTGTTATGCATGCAAAAAGCACGACTTAAAAAGTGTATCTCACCGTCTGTTGGCAGATCTACATGCAAATGACGAACCTTATTTACGATAAGGCGCAACGTGTGCCGCAAACTCTGTTGTTATAAAGATCTTTTCCTATTCACAACTACATCGTGACTTCATCACCTTCAATAGCGGTGTAGAAGTAGAAACTTACACGGGTGGCTTTTCGGAGGTTTTTTTTTCATGGCTGGTCGCCAGGGGGAAAATCGGCAACTCTAAAATGGGTCTATTCTATATTCTGTTGAGAAAGAATTATCATACATGCAGAAAAATAAGATTTGTTTTCTTTTTTTCATATGTATGTTGCTGGCATCTTGCTGCCTCCGGATTGTTTTGCTTTCTGCTTAGTGCCCAACAAGCTTCCGTTCCAGAGGCCCCATACGGTGAATAAGAGGTTGATAAGAGTAATTGAAAAGAGGCAGAAGGTGAGTATTGTTGAGAAGATTTTAAAGGCGGGCGAGCCTAATATCTTTCCAAGTTGTATGGCGGCATTGGTATATGTTCCCTGCATGAATTGCAATTGTGGCGGGTCAGTCTGGAAGTATCTCAGTGATGGAAAAAAAAAAAAAAAAAAAAAAAAAAAAAAAAAAAAAAAAAAAAAAAAAAAAGGAGCAGAATGTACTCACCCATGGAAACACCAAGGCCCACACGGCCAGCGTGTACGTCTCCTTCTCCTCGCCATGGCCCAGGAGCCACCTCCGCTTCCTCATCCCCCAGGCCTCGATCTGGCTCTGTAGCACGCTCAAGATGGCAAACGCCCACCAGAAAGTGGCGTGGCCCCAGCTGAAAAACCCGATAAACATGCTGCTGTACCCCAGCATCCTGATGGAGTTCTCCGTGACCAGCTCGCCGGCGATCTGCGCGGCGATGGCGGGCGCGTTGTTGACCAGCGCGCGGCCGAGCACCTGCATGGCGAAGCTGGCCTGGCCCCAAGGCCCCGCCAGTATCATGTCCTGGTAGACCTTGTTCCGCTCCGGCATGGAGCCGTCGAGCAGGCGGACGAGGTAGATGGCGGTAAAGGCCATGATGAGCGGCAGGGCCATGGCGAGCGACAGGTACGAGACAAAGATGATCGGGGTCTGCGCGTGCGCGGGCTGTCCGGTGCCCGACGAGACGACGCCGCCGCCGGCCGCCAGCGTGATGGCGGCGATCATGGGCAGCTGCGTGGCGGGCGAGAGCTTCGCGACCCCGGGGGACGGGGAGTGCTGGATGCGGGCAAAGGCGTACGGGATGAAGAGCGTCGAGCCTACGGCCAGGCTCACGTTGAACCACCAGAGCCCGGCCGTGACCGAAGCCCACCTGGGACCGCCGCTGGGGTTCACGAGCGAAAGCATCTGGTTGACCGAGGTGAAGGCGATGGATGCGCTGGATATGCATGCGAGCTCGCCCGGGTTGCTTACGAGCAGCTTGCCGACATGCCGCGGGAACATGAACACGCGGAGGGCGTAGAGGAGGATGAAGGTAATGAGGCAGATGATGGTCAGGGCCCAGAATATGTACGCGACGATGTCGAGGCCATCGAAGCGCTCCTCAAACTGGAAAAGAACCACCGAGGTGATGCCCGCTCCCTGTGGCACTAAGAACCACTGCGAAGTAAAGTTTTGGATAGCACTACGAAGTCGTGATAGGTTCGGTGAATGTGTTTCGGGTCCGGCTCCAGGTGCGAGGTTCTGACTTCCGGGTCCCGCCGCGGAGCTACGGTGAGAGGACCTCCCTACGGCGCCTGCTGCCGCCACCGGCTGCCTTTCCGATGATCTCCTCCATCTCGGCTGGTCGTCATCTTCCTCCTCGTTAGTGGACGAGTCCTCATAGCTACTTCTCGAGCGAGAATCCAAGTCAACATGAAGATGGATCGGCGGCGATGGAGGCTGATGCTCTGCGGGAGCAGGAGCTAGCCGGACATTCGGGGGACGTGGCGGAGCGCGGCGCTCAGCCATGACCTTGACAGCCGGTCAATAAAATCGGACTATTTGAGGAAGAGATAATTTTTTTTTCTCGGTCTGATTTTCATACAGAAACCGCAGCTCTTTTTCTTAGAAAATGAAAATTGTTTGAAAGTTCCGGTTGCAGAGGGCTGAAGTGCTGTGGAATGTTATGCTATTCCGATAAAGCACAACAGTTTAAATATTGAGCTGATGTGCTGGGAAAGCTGATAAAAAAATAAAAAGATTTGAGATCAAAAGACAACAATACAAGAGAAACAGATCCGAACCAGTGGGCGGCAATATGAGTCGTCATCAGATGAAGAGCAAGGGAAGTTCCCGCGGAGACAGGTCTACTTTTTTTTGTCCAAGCTTGCCGTTACAGCCTCCTCCGCTTGGCTGCCCCAGCTTGGCCCCAGCTCGGGGATCCGTCTAATGCTTGAGTGATAGTGCGGGAGCTGCCAACGGACGGTGAAGATTCTTTTTGCCTTGTTGTTGTTGTTGTTGTTGTGTTGGGTGTCTCGGAATATTCAGTCACTTCGCCTATGCTTGGGCATCGTATGGTTGAAAGTAGTCTTTGGGTGATCAAACGAAAACAGTGGGTGGTTGTAGGTTGGAATTGATTTGCTGACGGCTTACACATGAGATTATACTCGGTTGTCGCGCTTTTTCTATTTGGCCTAGTGTTAAATTCCACAGAGGCAACAAAGCGCATGGATGTATGTTTATGTTTCTCCGGCCATTAAGCATTTTTTTGGGTTTCGCATAGAAAGATGCCTGGCCGTTTGACTTTTAATCTAGACTTGGATTTAGTATCACGCGTCAGCCGCCAGGGGTACATGTTTTCGTTGCACCACGTCGCCATTCATTTGTTTCTTTAGTATTGCTCCGCGGCATTACTACTGTCCCATGCTGGGGGTACCGTGAAAATCGAGTATTATAGCGGAANNAAAAAGAAATAAAGCAAATAAAAATGTTTCCTCTTTGTAAGAATGTTTTTCATCTCCGCCGGGGCGGGTGCTACCTGTTTCGTAGCATCGATGGTGGTAAAAGGATTGAAATTGAGCCCCCAAGTTTTGTGCTTTGCTGCTCCAAACCCATGTTTTGGTTTCGTAATAAAACGTCACTTTTACGAAACTAAACTATATAACCGTTGGCACTCAACGTCGAAAAAGTCCCTGACCTGTCCATTTTCATTGGGTCGGCACAGCTTTTCCGGAACGAGCCCCTCTATCGCCACAAGGTATCTCCGCGGATCTTCCCGCAAAACCGCGTTCTCACAGTGCCTACGCCCAGGACCTGCACCCCAGATATTCTCCAACCAGTGAAAAATACCACCACAGCCTCGGGGCAAGCTCCAAATTGCTGCCGTTGATATTCGACTCCCCATGCCCAAAGGTTTATTTACCGGGTATCAGTATGAACCACGTTCTGCGTGGCAATATATTCCCAAACCCCCTCCACGTGCAATCCTCGCATGCTGCGGAGAGCTTCGTTCCCTTTTTTTTCCTTCTTTTTTTGAGCAAGTGATCTTATATGTCCGTGCATCAAACGGGATGAAAACACATTATTTATTCGACATCTCCGCCGTGTCTACTCGGGGTTCGTCCCAATAGGAAACAAACAATCGCCCAAGACACTACTGACTCACACACACACACACACACACAAAAAAAAAAAAAACAAAGAAATCCGCCTTGTCACCTTCCGTTATTCCATGTCGCAATCATGCTAAACGGCTTAGCAACCCAGCATGTCCAATCAATCAGAATCTCACCCGCGTTATACTTTCCCGAATTATGTGCATGTCAACAACAAGAAGCACAAGTTGCAGCTCCATCATCTCCACGGGGTAAGCGGCAGTCAGGCGCCGCGGCAAAGTCCCCCCTAATTGACTGTCACAACCAACTGCAACCCAAAACAAAGCTGTCGCGTGAAAAATATATCACTCGCGGTGTCAACCGAGTCAATCAGCCTCGTCGTAGTAGTCCGAGTCCTCCGAATCGTATAAATCCGACTCGGTAAAGAAGTCGTCGTCATCATCCTCCTCACTAGCGCCGTCAAAGTCCTCATCAGGATGTGGGAGGTCGTCATCGGAGATCACAAAAGGATCACTATCGGTTTCGCCAGGACGGTCTGCAGGTTGCTTTGTGTTCATGTTGGGTCTTTTGACCTGGGGAAGTGGTTTTCGCCTGGCGCCACCGATGGGTCTCAAGGCAAGTTTGAGCTTGGTGTTCTTCCCACCGTGATCCGGGAGGGGGGCCTTGGCTGCCGGAAGAGGCTTGCTGTTGGTTTTGCTGATCTTTTCCGCGGTCCTCGTCTTCCTGGCTGCTTTTTTCGAAACCCCAACGCCGGCGGGCGCCGGACTCGAACCTGACCGTCCCGATCCCCTGCCGTCACCCCTCCTCCGTGCGAGCTTCTTCTCTTTCCTGGCGACAGCAGCATGGCTCTTGAGCGATCCGGGCCGCCCGGCCCAGCCGTCAGCGACCTCGGCGATCCTCGCCCAGACCTTGGCCCTGGCCTCCTCCCTCGGCACGCCGCGGCCGAGCATGGCGTCGTAGTCGGTGTGCAGGTGCCGGATGTGCGCCGTGACGGCCAGCCTGACCTTCTTGTCCATGTCCATGGTGCCGGCCCTGCCGACGCGCCTGGACCGCTTGACTAGCGCGTGCCTCGCGACCGTCTCGACGGCGTCGGTCGGCGCCTTGGGGAACATCCGCCGCAGCTCTTGCTCAAACGCGCGCAGGCCCGCGTCGTCGCGCCTCTGCACGTTGGTCGCCCGCGCCGTCCGCGTCTGCCGCTCCGACTCGACCACCTCGCCGTAGATGTCGGCGGGGACCCGGATGCCCAAGGTCTTGACGCGCTTGGTATTGAGGGATTCGACCACGACGTAGACGGTCTTGTTGGCCGCCTGCGTGTTTTTGCGGCAGTTCTTGGTGATGTAGACGTTGCCCTTGGAGACGAAGCGGTACCCTGGCGGCATGGGTGTGCTGGGGGTCACCATGGGCTCGTTTGTTGCGTTTGTTTTTAATGCTGGCATTTTGACTCGGCTCCCTGGGTTTTGATTTTTGGTGGTTCTGACTGTCAAGACAAGTGGAAAAATTTCCTCTTTGCTGGTTTATTCGAATCTAGGTCCAGCCGCCAACAACCTCATCAAAAGGCGTGTCGGGCCCGAGATTCCATTGTCCTTATAAGTCACATATTCATCAAAGATAAAAAAAATAAATAAAAAAAGACCTCTATACTTTCATGCTTGAGGCTGTAATTTTTCTTTCATCGCTAAAAGCAAAACTGCCTGTACGCAAGCGGCAGGCCAGCGTTTGTTTGCAGTCTGAATATTTTGGCTGCTTCTTTGTTGAGTCGTGTCGAATTGAGAGCTCACATTGCACCTTGCAGTGGAGGAAAACGCCGAGCTTTGACGAATCAAGTCAGTTTCTTTTTTTTTTTCTTTTTTTTTCCCTCTTTGGGCCGCGTTTGGCGTACACCGCTGACGCTGCGCCACGTGCGCCGCCGAGGTTGGAGGACAGGGTCGGCCCCTCCCTAGGGAATTTGGTGAAAGGCGGCAGGCACCGTTGGCACGTTGGTGGTTTGGCTTCAGTCTTAGTTTTCGAAGCTGCACATTATCCTAGGAGCAATAAGGTTTGTCAAAAATTTAAAAATAGAAGCTCCAACAGCTTTTCCGTCAACTGCATAGCCGGAATAAATTCTCCTTTCATTAAGGTGGTTCCATTTCTTATTCGTGCACCACCAGTTCTTCTAAATCCTTTTTGCGTCCTTCAAGCCATCCATAGGTATCTGTTGCAGGCTATATTTACCGAAGTCACTGACACTAGTCATTGACGGGAGCTTTCGTCCTTTGGCGGTGTAATGCAAGAGTTATAAGCCCGGGAGGGAGTACCCCCGGATTCGATCAATTGCGCCTACAGTAGGTTCGAATCCTGGGGAAAAAAACCTGTAATTTCCTTTATATTGTTAAAACTTTATAAACAACCCCCAGAAACGTACGTTTTACGTAAACAAATCGCGATTTAGTTAAATATACCCAAAGGTATAAATAGTATAAAAATGAATTCCGCAACCGCACCCAAAGAAGGTGTTATTGGTACCGCCAGCGGACTTGAGAAAACCTTGGCGACAGAAATTGTCACGCGTTTGGTTGTCTTTTTGTTGGTGGCGCGCTTTCTCCTTTGTGGTTGCTGCTGGCTGTGAGGGCTGCGCGTACCCTCTCTTTTGTTATTTCGATTTTTTACTTTTTTTTGGTGTGTTTGTTGGTCGTTCTTGCTTTCCGGTGGGTGGTTTTTTGTGTTCTTTTGTGCAGTGGTTTGGGTGTCCCTCTTGTTTCTTTGGCAGTGTTCGGGGTGGTGGTTGTGGTTTTGGTGTTGCAGGCTATATTTACCGAAGTCACTGGTATTAGTTATTAACGGGAGCTTTCGTCTTTTGGCGGTGTGGTGCAACAGTATCCAATCCCTGGAATACCATCGTATCAAGCAGTAGATGATTAGAAAAGCCAAATGCTTGGTTTTAATGCGCTGGCTTACGTTTTTTTTTGTAAAACTTTTCAATAAAGTGTGAAATATTGGCTTGGGCTTCCTGGGCTTACATACGGCTGCAATAACTCCCTGTTCCCATACCTTTCGAGCCTGTTTACACCTAGGTAGCAAGTCATCAACGAGAAAGCTTGTACCAGTAAGTGACTACCTCCAATACCAGTCCCAGTTTGCCTAGCGAGAGCAACACTCCTCCCATCTCCTTCTCCCACTGATTATCGTTGCTACGCCAGCCATTACAAGTGAAAAGGCTCCTCTTCAAGCTGCATGACAGCTTTCGTTACCAACAATGACTCTTTGTCTCTACGCAACACCAACCTAGATTGATCAAAAGCCCACAAGCGAAGACGGTATAGCATCAGCGCATTGACATATCCTCTCTGCGGGCAAATGTTGGATTTGCCCGTGCAAGACTATAGATTGCAATAGAAATACAAGCAACAAGGATTGAGAACTTGCAGTCTTCGCATAATGAGAAATGCAGAAAAACTGGTTTTGAAGAAAGAAAGAAAAAGTAAAAAATAATAGTTATAACAATAACAATAGCAATAACAATAACAATAATAATAAGAATAATAATAACAATAATAAAAAGCAAAGTTAAATGTATACGCCAACTGGCAGCTTCCTCGTCCAAGGCAAATGCAGTCCTTGGTGTATCATTTCATATTAGGTTTCGATTTCCGGAAGGGTTTTTGGGTTCAATGCGTTTAGAAACAAGATACCAATCAGATGCAAGGGTATCAAGAGGCCAAGGCAGGTTTATATCCCTTGTAGATCATCACATGGGCACAGGCTCTACACACAGGAAGAAGCCTCAGCCTTTCATAGAAGTATACCTATAATAAAAAGAACTACTGGTTGCGTGTCCATAGTCTTGGGCAAACACCATGTGAGGCATCATATTGCCTACCTCGTATCCATTCTCATGGCCGAGTACAGTCTTCTTTTAGCGAATATAACATGCCCTAGATATCATTGCCAGGATGTCTTGATCTAGTTTAAGGTGAGTAGGATATTATTCCATGCACTACCCATTACCAGGCTTGGCAATGCGCGCTCACAAATGAGTCAATTTCTTGTCGGGCCTTGATTTATGATTCCAATCAACAAAATATTTCGTAAGATACATGTGAATATGCATATTTACAAAAATAGATGCGTAAATTATATGCCGTCATCTTTCTTTTGTGCCTGTCTTGTAGGAAAATCCCGGAGAGCCTGCTTGAAATCCACCATGACGGCTAAATGGCTAGCCTTGATCATTATGCGCGTCTGTGAAAAAAAAAATGCCTGAGCGAGTAAGGGAAAGCAGCTTTCTCAACGTCCTCGGTTCATCCCAGTGGCGGGCCATGCATGGGTTAGGGCTACACCGGTCTGCCGGAAGGATGCGGTTGGTCTTGCCGGTGGGATTGTTCAGATATATAACATTGTCAGTCCTCACCGAGATGGAAACTGTTTACGATTCCTTTCCATCCTCATCCTCATCCATCATCCAGTCTTTTGATCATTATCTTTAGTTTCTATTATTTCTTTGAGTTTCGCTCCTTCCTGTCATTCATTTTTTCTTTCCTTATTTCATCTTGCCAAAAATGTATCCCAAATATCTTATTTTTACCCTCGTGGCCGGCGTCGTAGCCGTGCCCGTGACCTTGCCGAACGGTGCCGCCAAGAATACCGGCGCCCTTCAGGCCCGCAGCACCGTCGTCTCAGCCCCCTCGGCGCCCGTCGTCGACGTCCCCCCAGTCGCCCCAGCGCCCACCACAGTCTTCCCAAGCGACGACGACGTCCAGTTGCAGGAAAAGTCTCGCGGATCCAAGAATCACGGCTCTCACCATGGCGTTCATAAGCGCAGCGACTCCGACAACAAAAAGAAAGACGACAGTAAGAAAGACACCACGAAGAACTCAGACTCGAAGTCCAGCTCTAGCTCTGGCTCTAGTTATGTCTCGATCGCCGAGGTGCTCGGTCACCCCCCCTCTCGGTCATCCTCTCCGACTAAGAAGAAGCAGGACTGAACCTACGCCACCCTCTCCGGCTCGGCCGTCCTCTCCCTAGGAGGCGCCTTCAGCTCTCCGACAGCCTGCCGTCTCGTTTTTTTGTAACAACCAAAAGGCGTGGTAAATAATCAGACAGCTGTCCGCCACTGGCGAGAACCTTTTCGGGTGACGACGTTCCCACTTACACGAGCGATCAAGGTTGGTGGTTTCTCTCGTTTCTCTGTAGAAAGACCTTGAAGGGACTAACAACGAACGGGTCACAAACATGCAAGAACTGGTGTTTGGACTCTCCGTTGTTGTCCTTGGCCTTCTCTCGGGATTATATATTTCCTTTGTCACTTGTTTGTATTGTTTTTGTCCTTTACAGTCTTTCTTTTTTTTTTCTTGGTTTTAAGCTGTTTTCAAAAAGATATTCTTTTTGGTCTGCGGCGTCCCGTCGTTACCCTCCTGTATTGTCTTTTTGTGCTTTCCCTCCTGTTTCCCTTATATTTTTCTGTTGGCTGGCAATTGGCCTTGTCAAAAGCTGGGAATGGTTAGAGTTGATTCAATTTACCGTCTGACCTATAAGCTTCCAGTCCTGAAGAAATGCGTGCCAAAACGGGAAATTGTGTTTGGAGACTAATAACTGGGCTGTTATGTACTCCCATGCCAAATTTTGTAACCGTATCCTTGTCTATGCTGGCAAGTGGTTACCTCTTGTCACCCATTCTTTCTTTTGAATGAGATTCTGCAAAGAAAGACTTCAGTAGAGCATGAAAAAAACCGGACTGCCCGGCATTCATTTAGCATTCAAATTCCGGTGAGTCCGAAATTCGAGGTGTACGATTCCTGCCGTGTGCCTTAATCAAGGGTATGACCCCACCATAGAAAAACCGCTTGGGGGACATATGACCAACACTGCGTAGAGCAAGCAAATTTACATGAATACGCAGGTAAGGAGCCGCAAAATACGGTTGATTGTCAAGTCATGTCTGGGAGAAAATTTCTTTTTTAAAAAAGAAAAAAGAAAAAACGGGGCGCCGGGCCAGGATGGATCCTGTACTGGAACCCTGCGGGGATCCCGCTTCGCAAGAGTCGCATTCTCGCAAATCTTTCTCAAAGTGGTTCACAGGAACGCGTGGGACTTGGGTATTGGGCCTGACCCAGCTAGGACACTGCAAATTGTCCAATTTGGCAGTGGACAAGCACTCACCGCCGCTGAAGCGGCGAGACAAACTCTTATAATCCGTCTCGAGCTTTAGAACGCCGGTCAGGGTTTCTTGCAAGTCGCAGGGACACTGCCAGAGCTGCTCCTCGCTGGAGTAGGGGCAGGCGCGACTGAGTCCCACGACAGTGCTCCTCTGACTTCCGTACCTCAGCGTCGCGCCGGCCACCAGGGTGCGCCTATGGTCGTAGCAAAAAGTTGTCGCCGCGCTCCTGTCGGATGAGGCTGGCTTGGTACTGCTCGCCCAGCGAGTAGTCATCTCCGCGCGCGGGGAAGGTTTCGTAGCCGTCCTTTTTCGTCGTCTTTCTTCTCGATGCAGGGCACCAGGCTCCCAGCCGGTACTTGTCAACGAGACAGAGGTACTTTCGCCAACGGGTGTTTTGGTTGTGTCCTGTTTCGCTGATGGTTACTATACGGTAGGTCATGTTTTCTTTTGTCTTGGTCGGCAATATACTCAATGTTTGTATGCGCGTCTGGAGATCGCCCAAGGTGTAAATTTACGTGCTGAAATTAAATACATTCTCTCAGTTGAAAGTGTTGCACGCAAACATGTTCCCAGAATTATGAATCGCTCCGGGGCTTTTAGTTGGCACAGGAACAGCAGGCAACTAACTGGTTAGGCCCCACACGGCCATCGTCATTGTCCGCATGGCTACCACCAGAGCTACTGCCTCCCCCAACCCACCCCTCCAGGATCGCCTTGGTCACAGCTGCCGAGGTGGCCGCCGCGTACCGCTGCCACCTCTTGATCTTGTCGCTGTCGGCGAAATTACATACCTCCTTGACTAAAATGCACGGCGCCGCATTCCGCATCGCCGCTCCCAAACTGCCCCACAAACACGTCCAGCTCCGCCGGCTCCTCCCCCGAGACGACGCGTTCGAGCCGCGGACGCGGAACCAGCTGTCAAGTGTCGCACTTGAGCTCTTTGCACATGGACTCCACCGCGGAGGCTCAGGCGCTAGTTTTTGAACAGCCGCACCCCAAGCCATCTCCGCGATGCCTATGGAGGTAATTAGGGCTGAACAACCTGCCCTCCGCGGCTGGAGGTCGGAAATAGTTGACCCCGCGCCTCTGCTTCCCCGCTCTGGCTTGGGTCTCATCAAGGTATTCAGTCGCTGTCGACTGGTCTATCACGCTCCCCCTCCGTCTGAAAAGCCACCACCATGGGGCGGACCGAAGGGTGCGGATTCTCCTTCACCGAGGCGGTGGTGATAAACCTCCCGAGCACGTGCTTCCCAAAGTCGTACTGCACGAGCGTCCTAGCTATTACGACGTCGCCGAGCAGTATGTCGTGCTCGGGACGCCCGCGCATGTCCCCGCCAACACTAATAGTTTTATCCCCGTGAAGCGCGCCGTCAGTTCGCTGGTCAGGCTGTTCATAGCCGGCTTGCCAACCCCCGACGACAGGGCCAGAACGACGTTGTGGCGGCACATGACACCCGTGGTGTACTTGTTCTGGTGCTCGCCACCCCTGAACCAGCTTTGCGCATGGCCGCCATGGTCCTGTTCATCCCAGATCTTGCCGAGGCTGAGGCAAGGTGGCTTCATATTCGATGGGAAGCGCGCATACCAGCGCGATTTCAAAGTCTTGTCGCCTTTTGGCGTGGGAGAGCTGAGTTCGCATTTTTCATCATCTTCTCCTTCTTCTTTTTTTCATCCTTTTACTTTTTCTTTCGGTCCAGAACCAGTTGTTGTAGGAATTTGCACAGCAAACAGCTGATCTCAACGGCTGCGATAATCTGCAGTGGAAAACTAACTGCAGCCTTGCCCGGGTAGTGGTGGCACTTCACTGCCGCTTGCCGCTGTTGCAGGGATTGTCCCGGCTTTTTGGCTGTTTTTGGTCAAATAGGTGGCCCGGCCGGGGTCACAACTCAGCGTAGAAAAAGGGGGCTGAGTACAGGTACAGGTGGTACAGGGCGCATACGATGCATCATTTCAAAACCTGCAGAAACTGCAAGTGACAAAGGACAGTCCATTGGGTGTATGAAGTCGCGATTCTCTTTATTGGCTGAACTCCTACAGGCTTCCAACTCCAATTGCTATCCCTGCCCCTCTCTAGCGCTTACAAGCGGGCCTGTGAGGGGCAAACCACAGGATGCCTCAAAATGGCAAGATGTTTTCTCAGAGCCTCAATTCTTGGTCCTGGGTTAGTCTTTTTGGTATTAAAGATCTGGATACGGTGGGGTCGGCAGAATTTCCAGGGCCAGAACAGTCGTTCAGTTCAAACCAACGCTCTTTCACACTTTCAACCTGTATGCCAACTACACACTTAAACACATACTCAAGTACCTACGTACCTAACAAAGGGAAAGAGACTGCGGCCGAAATCCACAACGATGGCGAACGAAGTATGCTCAAAGTGTCCGAAATTGGAAGTGACAAGGTGGTCTCGAGGTTGATTTAAACATTTCTTGCCTTTTAATAGACTACATGCCATTTTAGCACCACGTGCTAACTTTGCTCTCTATTTCCAGGAGCCTTCAAAGAAAGCAAAGTGGGCATTGATGAGATATTAAACACAGGGGATGGTGGTTCACCTAAAGTTTCGGGCGAATATAGCTTTCTTCTCGTGTAAGTCGGTTGTTAGTCCCTACTACGCAGGAACTGGACTAACCTTGCATTAGTGTCGGGTCGGCGAACAAAATCCGCAACTGTTCCTCCCAGTGTAAATCCCGGTTCACGGCCGCTTTTTCCATGCCGGAAATCTGGTGGGAGGACCAATATCGCAACACGAACGGGTATTTTGGTTCGGACACCACTTTCGATAGCACAGGATCCTGCAACGGCATCAGTGAGTGTGTCGTGTTCTTCTTGTATTGATATCTACTCTTGGCTTCAACTTGACCTACTAAATGTTCGCAAGATACATGGTCTCGCTTCCTCGTCAAAAAGATAGGAGAACCCGCACCTGGCACTGATCTCAATTACAAATGGCTCAAATTCAATCTGTTCACGAGGTGGCTGCCGTCGACGAACCAAATGGTCTTCCTGGTGTTTGACCCCCTGCCCGACGTCAAGGGCAGGATCTATGCTCGCCTCAAAAAAGCTATCCCAGATTCCCAGCAACAGCAGCGCGACCACTTCTGGGTCCACAGCCAAATCCTCCACGACTTCGTCGACCTCCAGCACCGGTCCGTCTGGGGCATACGAAACCACGTGCGCACCATGGAAAAGGCCCAGAACGAGAACGACATGACACCCAACTTTCGCCGCCTGCACGACCTCGCCCGGCACTCGATCCACATCTGCGAGACCCTGGAGCTGGCCTGCATCAGCATGGACGAGCTGTTAGAGTTTTTCTCGTCGTCGTCGTTGTTTCAGCACACTCACGCAGTAGGAGGAACCGATGAGCAAAGAACAGCAGCCGTTATCGCCGCCGCCGTCACCAGGACTGCATCCCAAAACCAGCTGCAATTCCAGCGACACGTCCTACGCAGCTTCCGGCTCCGCGCACAGGCTAACAAGGAGCGACTGCAAAACGAAATCGGGCTTGCATTCAACAACATCGCGCAGCAAAATGCCCTGCTCGCCGTCGAAATCGGAAAAGCCACCCGAACTGACGGCCTAGCCGTTAAGACAATTGCGTTTGTCACATTTGCCTTTTTGCCCGCCACGCTCATCTGCGCCATCTTCAGCATGCCCTTCTTCGAACTCGAGTCGGGCACGGGTGAGCTCTTGGTCTCGGACAAGTTCTGGATGTACTGGGCCGTAACCATCCCCGTCACCTTGCTGGCGCCGCTGCTGTGGGGATTGTACAGCCGACTTTCGCTGCCGCAGGATGCTGAGGCTACAGGAAAGGTGCTGTTTCGTGTGCCATCTGCATTGTGCAAAGTTTTTCCACACCTTTCATCGCGAGGGGAAGAAAGAAGAGACATTGAAATGAGAATTTAGGGCAGCATTAAAGTGAACAAGGCATCAGGACTTGGGAGGGGCATATAGAACTCAAAGATTGGGATTTGTTATTTTTTGGCGCGGGTGGTGTTTAACACATCCATTTTTTTTCTTTTTTTTCGCTTGATCCCTGTATATGGTCGCTTCCTCGGGTGGTCTATCCACCCAGGGCTCAGCCAGAGCAGAATAAGTTGTACTATGTATTCTGCTTCAAGTTCATCGCCTTGAATACGACCATACCACAGCAAAATATGGGATCCCGTCAGCTCGCCTCTAGTGAAACGAGTGAGGGCAGAATCGGTATTGAATACCTTCCCCTCCCCGCCTTGAATCTACCCCGAGAAGTTGGAGGGGGCAGGCGCGAATCGGCGGTGCATCCCACGCCACCCGCTCATCCATCCAATTCGACTTTTTCACCTGCAATTGGATACGAGCCAATGAAGGGAGGAAGGAGTTGGCACTAAATCTATTTGCGTTCGATGTCAAGTGCCTCTGCTTCAAGGGCCCAATCAGGTTGGCGGCTGAGGCGCAGGCGACCTGGGCATGCAGGTAATCAGCAGGAACGACTGGGGCTGTCGTTCATGGCTGGGCACTCAACCTTCTTGGCGGACACTGCATGTGAAAATGGGAGGTACAGCCAGCTAAGCATGCCCTTTTTTTTTTTTTTTGCAACGTCAACCTGCCCAAATTACGAGCGCCATCGCATTTGCTGCAGTTTACCGCTCCTTGCCGAAATGGCGTCGAATAGCCAATACACCGTTGGTTGGATCGCGGCAATTGAGACCGAGCTCGTCGCTGCCTCACTATTCCTTGACGAAGCACACGGGCTCCCCGAAAGTCAGGATGCGAACGACTTTAACGTGTACAAATTAGGAAGCATGGGGGGCCACAAAGTCGTTATTGCATGTTTGCCGCAGGGAGAATATGGACTGGCGTCGGCGGCCGTAGTTGCCACAAATATGTTGCGCAGTTTCCCCAACATTCGGATAGGGCTGATGGTCGGTATCGCCGGCGGTGCCCCGAGGAATGGACATGATATACGTCTCGGCGATGTTGTGGTTAGCGCCCGTACCGGTGCAAAAAGCGCCGTATTTCAGTACGACTACGGCAAAGCGATCCAGAACGAGCCTTTCACTTATACCCAGCTATTAAACCAGCCACCAGCAATCCTGCGTGCGGCAGTCACTAGTTTGTCAGCGCAACACCAGCAGGAGGGGCATGATTTCGAATCCCAGATTGCTCGACTTTTGCAAAAGCCGCGACTTAAAAAGTACCGTCGTCCGCCATCCACAAGCGACAAGTTGTGTAAGTCCGATGTGGTACATTCGGACAGCTGCAGCGAAGCATGTGGCGGGAATCCGAATCACCTCGCCGCTAGGGAGCCTCGAGGTGAGGACAAAGACGACCCCACTGTTCACTATGGCATAATTGCAAGCGCGAACCAGTTGATGAAAGATGCCAACACGAGGGACAAGCTGGCGGCGGAGCACGACGTTCTTTGTTTCGAAATGGAGGCGGCCGGCCTGATGAACAACTTCCCTTGTCTTGTCATCCGCGGGATTTGTGATTATTCCGACTCTCACAAAAACAAGGAGTGGCAAGGCTTTGCCGCCATGATGGCTGCAGCTTACGCAAAGGCTCTTCTGGGTGTCATCGTGCCCGACAGGATTGCGGCAGAGCAAACAATTAAAGAGACTATTTTTTCGAGTAGGTAGTTTGGTCTTGGATCTTGTGGCTGTTTGTACATTTTGATGACTAACATTCATTGTCTTGCGATAAGTGGAGAAAACGGTAAACATAGTCGAGAAAAAGGTGAACTCGCTTCAGTCCAACGCACATATTGCAGAGCTAAAGCAGTGGCTCTCTCCTGCCGACGCGTCCACAAATGCCAATCGCGCAAAAGAACTCCATCATCCGGGTACAGGAACTTGGCTTCTGGAAAACCAGAAATTCAAAGAGTGGCAAGATGGGTCGCGTCGTCAGCTGTGGCTTCGAGCTCTTGCGGGATGCGGCAAAACCGTGCTTTGTGCGGCAGTCCTGGAACATCTCGCCAAATTGGACGACTGTGTCGTGCTTAGCTTTTTCTTCGACTTTGGCGACACCACAAAGCAGACTTTCGACGGTATGATGCGGGCATTGATATTCCAACTATACCAAGATCAGCCGGAACCCAAGTCTAGGGGCTATCTCGACAGTTTGTTCCAAACGCATAGCGACGGCCAAAAGGAGCCCACGGCAAAAGCCCTCTGGGATTGCCTGCAAAATATGCTCGCAATCCAAAAAAGGGTCTACGTTGTGTTAGACGCTTTGGACGAGTCTAAGACGAGGGACAGGCTCACAAAGTGGATAAAGGATGTTGTAAGCGGGCCGACGTTACAACGATTACACCTAATATTCACCAGCCGGCCAGAACCAGATTTTGACTGCATTCCATCTTTGATCGGCAGAGATAACTGCCTGGAACTAGACAAAAAGGCAGCAAACGCCGACATCCATGCCTATGTCCTATCACGGCTTCACAATGATGACGGTTTTGTAAACAAAAGCCTGCCTGTAGAACTCATCCAGGACATTGGCAATCGCATCGGAAACGGAGCAGATGGCATGTAAGTATAGGAACACCTCTTAGACATCTACAAAAATAGCCAGTAACTAAGGATTCGCAGGTTCAGATGGGCATTTTGTCAAATGCAAACTTTGGCGGAATGTGCGAGTGTGTTTGACATCAAATCCGCACTTGGAAATTTACCACGAGATCTCGAGGAAACATACACACGTATGATGGAGAACATTCCAGAACCATTCAAAAAAGCCGCTATCCGGCTTCTTACCTTTCTCGTTCATTGCGAACGACCGCTCGAGCTATCAGAGGGGAAGGACGTCATAGCCACCATTGAGACGGAACCTGAAGGCTTCGACTGCCACCGGAGACCATTCGACGAGGCCGTCTTCCGCCATTGCCCCGGCATGATTACAAGTATTGTGGTACGAATGTACGAAAACACAACCTATGAGTTGCAACTTTCTCACTTCTCAATCAAAGAGTTTCTGCTCGGTCTGCCCAATTTCAAAGTCCCCACTGCAAGTATTTGCATCGCCAAGACATGTTTGACATATTTGACAGATATCAATGGCTATCACGGCGAGATCAAAGAAATCATAAAGAATTTTCCATTAGCGCAACTGGCAGCGGACATTTGGGCGGTTCGTGCATATGAAGCGCAGGTGTCAGACGAAGCGTCAAAGAAGATTACCCCAGCGGTGTTGAGATTATTTCAAAACGACGCAGCTTTCCAACTTTGGTGCCAGTTACGCCCCGTGGATGCACCCTGGAGACGCTGGGAGCCCAAACCACGACCAATGAAGGAATTAAAAAAACTGTATTACCTTTGCTTCCTTGGGTTAAAACAGGCGGTGACACATTTGCTGGAGAATGGAGCCAACGTTAATGAACGGGGCGGTCTTTTTGGCAACGCCCTTCAAGCCGCCTCATACAAAGGCCATGCGAACATCGTCAAACTGTTGCTGAAGAATGGAGCCAACGTTAATAAAAAGGGCGGTTATTTTGGCAACGCCCTTCAAGCCGCCTCAAACAAAGGCCAAGTGGAAATTGTTAACATACTGATCGAAAATGGGGCCGACCTTGACGCACCGGGCGGCGCCTACATCAATGCCCTTCAAGCAGCCTCCCATAAAGGCTATACGAACATTGTCAAACTGTTGCTGAAGAATGGAGCCAACGTTAATAAAAAGGGCGGTCATTTGGGTAACGCCCTTCAAGCCGCCTTACACGAAGGCCATTTGAACATCGCCAAACTATTACTGGACAAGGGGGCCGATATTAACACCGGGGGCAGAGATGCCCTTGAAGCCGCTTCTCTTCGAAACAATACGGGAATCGTCAAACTGTTGATCGAAAAGGGACTCGACGTCAAAGCACAGGGCGGCGCAGCCCTTCAAATCGCCTTTTACGAAGGCCACGTAAATATCGTCAAATTGCTGTTGGACAATGGGGCCTACATTGACGCACGGAGCGGCACGTACAGCAGCTCCCTTCGAGCTGACTCTTATAGACGCCGCGTATCTATGGTCGAACGGTTATCGGGAAAGCATAGAAATTTCTACATACAGGGTGGCGAAGCCTCTGAAGCCGCTTTTTGCAGTGATTATACGGAAATCTTCAAACTGTGGATCGAGGAGGGGGTCGACGTTAAGGTACAGGATGGCGAAGCCTCTGAAGCCGCTTTTTGCAGTGGTTATACGGAAATCGTCAAACTGTTGATCGAGAAGGGGGTCGACATTAAGGTACAGGGTGGCGCAGCCCTTCAACCGGGCTTTTACACACGGTACGAAGATGTCCTCAAACTGCTGTTGGACAATGGGCCCTAAATTGATGCATATACCATGGAGACACCGTTGGCATAGCTGGCTTTTTTTTTGCTTTTTTTTTTTTTTAAGAAGCCCAACGTTGATGATACATGGGGTTCGTTGTACAAAAGAAACTCGGCATTTCGGAACAGTCAGATTTTGCCATTTTCGAACTCAAATATACTTCAATTTCGTAGACTTTGGTAGAAAATTCATTCAGGGAAGATAAACCCAGACCAAGTCTAATGCTATGATAAGGCAACAAAAGAGGGAAAAAAAGGGGAGGAGGGAAGTCGACATTCGACATGATGGCATTGCCTCAGTCGCCTCGCAGCCGTTGTAAAGAGACAATGAACCATGGTAGCAAAACGAAGAAGGGAAAAATAGTACAGGGCTCTCGTTCTCTTCTTCTTCTTCTTCTTCTTCTTCTTCTTCCTCCTCCTCCAGAAAAAAAGCTGGATCATCACACGGTAGCTTGCCAAACAGCAAAAGGCCTCACTTGCGGCCACTGGGCTTGCGGGTCCGGGCACCCCGAGCACGGCCGGCGCCTCCCCGCTGCGCGCCCCGTTGAGCACCGCGCGGGGAGCCAAGGGGGTCGCGGAACTTGAAGGCCCGCTCGCTGCACTGGACCACGGCGCCGAGCAGGGTGCAAGTGTAGCCCTGTGTGGTGCACTGGGAAGGGACAAAGACGAAAAAAAAGAAAGAAAGAAAGAAAGGCTTAGCAAAACAAAATGTGAAGCGGCATTGCGCATGTACCCGAGAACAAGAAAGATTTCTTCCGAATGGTGGACAAGAGAAAGAGAGAGAGAAAAAAAAAAAAAAAAAAAGCTTACAGGGGTTTCCGTGTGGCATGGAGAGCTGGTGCCGTCGGCAAAGTAACAGCGGTTATCGCTTGTCTCGCATCTCTGCAAAGGGGTAAAGATCGGAGGTGGGTTAGCAGGTGCGTACACAGCTCGAATGTTTAAGTAAATGTAATTATATGGCAGAAAGATACCCCGATATTGTTGTAGGCCATGGCACCAGCGTCCATTAGGCCGAGAATCAGAGCAGATAATGCCAAGANNTATGAATATTGGTTGTTTGATGCGTTGCCGGAATGACAAGAAGTTGCTTTTTGGAAAGGGGCTCGGTCAAAGTGGAAAGGAGATGAGCAGAAATATGCGGCAAGGGAGAAATCGGACTGTGTCGAGAAGATGATGGGCTTTGTTGAATGCTGTTGCGTGGTGGTGATGGACATGAGGAATCGAAACGGCCCTGATAAAGCTTCCGCTCATTTCTATTTGTATCTTCAACCTCGACGTCCTGACTTTAAAAAAAGGGCTCTATTTTTGGACCGAAAATGGCTGTGCGTTGGTCCTTTACTGCCAAGTCACTGAGTTCCAGAGGGCCAAGATCATGTCTTGGGCTATTGAGGCTAGAAGGCGTCTCCCTTTGCCATGATCCTCCTGCTTGTTTGGCTCGAGAGGTGTGAGGGCAGAACGGATTCTAAAATTATGGTCCCGCGCAGGCTATGCACCTCACAAGCCATGATATTTCTTGTTGGTTGTCAGTAGAGATTAACTGTTGGGACACTGGGGACGGAAAGCTTCACCTGCCAAGACAGATATACCAACCAACATCTTCGACGCTGAAGCCTGGCGTTTAGGCAAACAAGTACATAAAGTGCGCAAAACCCAGGTCAATCCAGCAACGTAGGAAATCGGGAGGAGATGATTATTTACATGCCGGGCAGGAGGAGCAATTTGCATAAAGGGAAGATATTTGGCATATGGATGGTTGGGCGCGTTCTTGGGAATATCACTGCTAGATGATTTACTGTTCATGTGATAGGGTCATTTATTTGGGCCTGCGAGGCTTTGTCGTGCGAATTTGTTGGCCAAGAAATGACAAGACCGACGGAACCATGAAGCGAAACATACGCGGGTAAGCAAAGGTGCATACCGTGGTACGGCTGGTGTGCATAGACTGTTATAGCGTTAAATGTTGGTCCACACGATTGTATCGCTTGCATGTGCATTCTGTGCCACTGCGGCGTGTTATAAGAACACATCCATCCAATCAATCGGGGGTTGTGCTATTTTTGGATGCTGGTGGTATGGCTAACCGGTGAACTTGGCTGGGTATCTCCAAAACGTCGGGAAGACTGTCCATCTTTCCCATTATGCCTCCACATTACCGGATTAGTCTAGCACTCCTTGTTATCTTGCAGACAGAAGCCACAATTATGACGACGCAGATAATCAAAAGGGGGGACTACATTGACGCCTTGAACTTTGCGCAAAGTAGCATTTTGGCAGTCAACAAGAGCATGCTGCGGGGCGAAACGGCAGCGGCGGTAGAGGCAAAACTCCACAGTGCGTGGGAGTCCATCATCGCCTGCTCCGAGGAGGCAGAGGCCGGCGGCAGGGACCAGGATCGCCTTGTGCTGCTCATACTAGAAACGCGAGCGACCGACACGCTCCTCTTCCGGGCCCAGGTGCAGCTTTGGAGCGGGCCCCCGTTCTTGGTCGAAGACGTGGTCACCTCCTGGGAGGACCGCTGGGAAACGATGCGGCCCGAGTACCGGCGCAACCTCGTCTCCTTCACCGCCCGCCTGTTCGCCACCGGTGCGTGCAGCGACTGGATCGCCCTGTGCGGCCTCCACCTCCTGCGCGAGGTGCTCGAGAGCCCGATCCCGCTGCTGCCCAGGCCGGAGCGGGTGGGCGACGACGACGGCGGCACCGTCCGTCCCTCGCCTGCAGACGCCAGTCTCGTTCGACCCCAAGACGGCGCTCGAGCTCCTCCCGGCGCTGCGCAGCTTTCTGGACTTTGGGAGCGCCCGGCTCGCGGCCCTCTGCAGCCTCTCGGCCGACGTCGGCCCGCTCCCCGGGCGGCTGCAGCGGCTGCGCGGTCTGGCCGACCCGGGCGCGCTGGCTCTGGCCGCGGGCGTCGATGCGGGACCCTGCGGGTTTGCGCCGCCGCGCTGGCGCTTCTGGACGCGGCGGCTGGTGGAGATCTCGGAGGCCTGCCGCACGCCTGGCGCGAGAGACGGGCTCATCGTGGCCGAGGTGGCGGCCTGCCTCGGGCGCATGCGGGACAAGGAGGAGTTGATAGCCGGGCCGTTGACGCGGGGGAATGCCTCGAGGTAGCGCCAAAGTATGCAAGGTTCCTCATTGCTTCCACCCTTGTCCTGTGCAGCGTCCCATGCAAAATCTGCCCCGTACGGAAGTGTGTGCTTCGTTTGTTCATATACCTGGGCTGTATTATTTATTGGCCTTGAATCCCATTCAACATGGAAATTTATTCCCATCATCAGCCACAGATTAACAAAACAGTGTAGGTAAAATAGCCGAAGATGTGCTGATATCATTCTAATAGTGACGATTTATTTTGAATATTATCATCAGAGCTGCTGGCTAGAAACATAAATTGGGTGTGTCGCACAAGAGGAAACGACATTTAGAATGGGTGGAAATCATCAGCGTCAAGCAGATGCACTTGCCACCTTTTTGCACAAGTGACCTTTAAAATTTCTGTGAATACTTGAAAAGCAACAAGAGGGCTGTTTGATAGAGCTTGTTTACTGTGCTATAAATAATGCACGAGATTACAGCTTTGTATGAATTGGCCGTGCTAATACGCCTAAATATCAGGAGAATTTTCCGTGGTACAGCAGTCAGTGTTGGTCTACCCTTCCTTTCCGGTGGTGCGACGGAAGAATATCACTCTGAAAATTTTACTTGGAAGCTGTTCCCAATCAATCAATCAAAAAAGCAGCAGATCCTGGACTACCTTGCCTACTTGGTCAAACGCTGGGCGGCCCATCGGTATTCGACCTGATCGCCGCAATCCTGGCGGCCGGAAGTCGGTGGACGGGCAACGCACGACATCCCAACACAAAACCCGGACGAGCAAGAGGGGTGTGCCGATCGGCCGCAGCCAGAAGAACGGTCCCGGGCTCTTTTGTCAGCGTCGTATTTTTTTTTTCTTTCCGCCCGCGCCGGGGGGGCCGTGAGTAGCCTGGCGCGCTGGATATTTATTTCGCCGGATAAGACAGACAAGGACAGCGGTCCCCCCCTGTACTGGCCACTTCTGACTTCCTTGCTGCCGCTCGCCGTTTTTTTTTTCTTTTTTCTTTCTTCAAAGTTGCTGGGATTTTCGCCAAGGCGGGCACCATCTCCCGTGCCATGAAGCACGACGATCTCAAAAAGCTTGTCGGAGAACTTCGGGACAGGGGTTGCAGTCTATCAACGGGGCCTCGGTGGCCATGGCATGATGCTGGACGGACGATCTCGAGGGAGAAAAAAAAAAGAAAAAAAAAAGAAAAGCTTGTAGGAAACGCCGGGACAAGGGGTGCACAGTTTGTCGACAGGGTCCCGGTGGCCGTTTGCATGTGTCACGACTAAGCGGGATCTTTCTGCCATTGTAGATCTTTAGTGCGCTGAACGCTGATTTATTTGGGCCAAGTTTCTTTTCTTCCTTTTTGTACTCTTGTGCAAGGTACATGGAAGCAAATGTCAACTGATGGAGCATCGGCGGTTGGATATCGTAAGCACCAGGTGGGCGCAGCTTTGTATCACGGTTCGGTTGATAATATTACGGTACTTGGCAACCAGTTTTCCGTGCAAGTATGCAGAACGATGATGTTTGATGTTGCAAAGAACAAAAAANNTCAGAGCCTCAAAAGCCCTGGCAGAACGTGGACATGAATGCCAGCATTGACAGCCTCTACAATCCCAAATGCGCAGGCAATTTTCTTGACCAGGCCAGGATTGGAAGTTGGAGCGGCAATCCCCGGAGCAATTCAGTTTAAGGTTCTGCCTTTGCTTTATTTGGGATATTAACAAAGACGCAGGGTACCCTACAGTTTGTTCCGACTTGCCAACCCACCACACATTTCTTTTATATATATATATATATATGTATGTATGTATATATATTTATATACACACACATATCGTGGGCCACCATGCCAGGCCAGAATGCCATTACGTAAATTTCTGGCTCTCGAGACGCCGGCCCATCTGCCTGTCTTAGGTCTTTTCCGCTTGTTGACGCTTTGTATGGACGGAATCGCCGGTACTGTGGCCGATCCCTGGTGTAGGCGACATGCCCGTACAGACGGACCGATTTCACTGCCAGCTTTGTAATTTTTTTGTTTGGCCGCTTCTTGCACCTGCTCAGTCCCGGTAGTTACCGTCAGCCCTGGGGGGGGGTGCTCATGTCAATATAAAATTCAATTCCTTCAAGGGTAGAATCACGTGACCCTGAAACTAGACTAGAGATTTTATTGACCTTTTGTCTATATCTATTTGGCACCACACAGATTTTCTAGACGTAGACGGCTGATAGGAAGAGCTCCAGCTGCAAAAGACTGGCTTGTCACTTGGACACCATGTATTTTCTAAGAATTACAACTTACATACTGTTGAGTCAGAGATGCAATGACACAAGAAAAAAAAAAAAAGAATCCCAATTAAATGCAAGGACATACCTAGCTGGCCATATGTCAAACCACAAGCAACCGACCTGTCAAATGAAAGAGAGAAAAAAAAAAAAATAGTCAGATCGCTTTATTTCGTGTCATGTCTATATAACTTTATTTTCATGTCCAATTACAAGACATGAGTGCATTAACAATTAACAGCCAACAACCCTACTTCCTCTTGAACTTGTTGACCGTCTTCTTCCAAAAGCCTTCGTTCCACTGCTTGTCGTTTACGTCCTCCGCCTCGTGTGCCTGCCTGCGGCCGGTGACCAGGTCGACCTCGGACGGGTCCCAGAACTTTGTCTTCTTGTAAAACTTCCAAAACGCAATGTTGAGCAGGAAAAGCAACGTGCCAATGTACTTTGTGATAAACGTGTCCACCTTGAAGACGGGGACAAAGGCGTCATAGCCGTTGAATATGACGACGAGGAACGAGATGAAGAGCGAGTAGTAGGTGCCGTACGGCTGCAGGAAGCCGACGTAGGGGAGGTCCGCGAGCGTGATGCCCTGGGCCTTGATGGCGGCGCGGAACCGGAGGTGGGAGATGAGGATGGCGATCCCTGGGGTAGTTTGCAAAGGTTAGCAACAGGAACAAGAGGAACAAGACCAAGATTATAAACTCACAGTTCAACAAGGCAAAGATGGTGAGCACGCTCGTGAGGTACGTGAAGACCGTGGCTGCGCTCTGTGCCACATTCATGAAGCCGAGAGCCACAAACATGGAAGAAAGGCCGACGGCGTAGATGGGAGCTCCGCTTGTAATGGTTTTGCCAAAAATGGCGGGGGCCTGACCATCACGGGCAAGGCCGTAGAGGGATCGGGAAGAGCAGTAAATGTCGGTGCAGGCGGCACTCAGGGTCTAAAACACCCAAGTTGTCGAGATTAGTAAGTACTTGTATTCTTCCCAACACGCCGACGATATTCACGCCAAAAATGTGTAGTTGCGGCTTACAAAGATCAGAAGCGAGCCGTTGATCACGTCACCGAAGCGGGCAACGCCGGCAAGGTTCATGGCGACGACGAAAGGCGACGCGTCACCAGAAGTTCCCTTCTTGAGGGCGCCGAGAAGCTGGTCGCTGTTACTAGGAACAGTCATGCCCAGGAATCTAGAAACGCAAAACAAAAACTTGTCAGTCAACCGTTGCTCATATCCCGTGGGATAGTCAGGGTTCAGCTTACAATATGCCCAGAATGTAGAAGCAGAAAATACGCCAAAAGGTCTGCTTGACGGCAATGGGAATGTTCTTGCGCGGGTTCTTGACCTCTCCGAAAGTCTATAATTTGGAACAATGTCAGCAAGCAGCCCCAGCGGCTGATGGTTCTGCGGTCGAAAAGTTACTCACCATGCCCACAACCTCAGTGCCCGTATAAGCGAAGACAGCCTGGATCAGACACGCCCAGAAACCAACAAAACGACCCAGGTCGCCCTCGAAGAGATACGCCTTGAATGCGCCGGGGTCGTTCCAGTAGCGGAAGCCGGTTGCATCGCGGTTGGGACCACCGCCGCACGCAATGACAAAGCATGAAAAGATCATGACAATCATGACGATGACCTGCCGAGAGTTTTTTTTTTTTTTTTGTTAGTGGGAAGACAAGCTAAGCTTTAGCCAAGACGCTCGGGACTCGGGGTTAGCTCACCTTGGCGCTGGCCATCCAGAACTCGAATTCTCCGAAATACTTGACGTTGAGGACCTGAAAGAATAAAAAAAACGCGCGTTAGTCTTTTGACTGTTTTGAAAGGTTTTATGTTTGCAGGTATATATATAAAAGAGTGACACGTACGTTGATGGCAATGATGCAGACACCGAAAACGGCAATCCAGATACCAACGTTCAAGTCAGGCCTCCAGTAGCGAATGACAAGTCCGGCAGCGGTCAAGTTGGTCGGGGTGGCCACGATATACTTGAAAAAGTAATTCCAGCCAGTCGCGTAACTGATGAGCACAAGAAAGCGCAACCTGTTAGCACCTCTGATTCCGGCACCCATTTCGTTTCAACCAGGGGCAGTCCAAGCCGCAACCACACGTACCCAAAAGCCGGATCAACCATTCGACTGGCATAACCTCCGAAACCCTTGTTCATGGGAACGAAAGCAGCCATCTCTCCCAGTGCCGTCATGACGAAGAAGACGGCTGCTCCGATCATCATGTAGGCGATGAGCATGGAGCCGGGTCCTCCCCTAGCCAGACCGGTTCCGGAGCCGATGACGAGACCGGTGCCGATGGCGCACGCAATGGAGAACATCATGACGTGCCTCGGCTTCATGTCGCGCTTGAGTTCGGCATTGTCGTTGCTGTTGTTGTTGGTGGTGTTATTGGCCTCGACGGAGCCACGCTCGTTGGACGAGCTGACGTCGAGATCAGCACCTTGCTGCTTCTCGATATCTACCGACGCAGCCATGGTCCTTTTAATTTTTTTTTTCCTTTTCGTCCGGATGACCTAGTTCTCTTTGCAGTCGATTGTTTGGTAACCAAGGCTGCGAAGACGAGGATGGTATCAAAAAAAAAAAAAAAAAGGAGCTGCCCTCGCAGAAAGTGGCATGAAAACCAACCAAGGTAGCAGACAAGGAGACGCTCAATCAACCTCGGAAGGGCTGGGGCATCTGGGCTTTTATGTAGAGTTACCTCATCAGAGCTGATAACGAAAGGAGCTTTCGCAATCTCCTTGTGAGCGAGTAATATTAATAAAATGTCGCTGACTCGCCAATCATCCGGGGACGGTGGCTCTGGAACCAGGAAGCCAAGCGAAAGAAAAGAAAGTCCTAGCTCCCTTCCCAATAGCCAGTCTGGGGTTCACCTTGCTATTACGTTATACCCCGCGCGCTTGGTACTCACTGTGTTGTGGTATGTACTGTACCATCAATGCAAGAGGCCCTTCGTGTCGGGTATCTATTTCGCCCCATTTTCGTTTATCAAGCGGACGGAGTACGGTTGCAGTTGGCAGCAGAAACAGGGGAACCCCCACCTCTGAAAGAGAGTTCAGGGAACAGAAACGGACGTGGGCGTTCTGGGAAGCCCTGATAACATTTGTTTTTTTTCGGGCTTGGCGTCTTTTCACCTCGTGCACGACCCGCTCAAGTTTCCCCTAAGCGTACTAAATCCGGAGCCACAGCCACGAGATCTGGGCTCCCTCGCCGTCTGGTCGGCACTGAATACTACTTTGTGGCCTGGGCGCCCCAGTTCCGAGTTTGATAGACGGAAAGCAAGCAGGGATAACCCTAGCGGAACCGCACCGCAGTCAAAAGTGCCTGCACTGACCTGCAAGCCATCGTTCCGCAGCACTACTACGCAGTATGTTATTTTATGTACACTAATGTGCGTTTAACAGTAGTGGTAGGTCGGATGGTCAGAAAGAGAAAAAAAGAAGAAGAAAAAAAAAAAAAAAAAAAAAAGTTCGGTCGACAGTTCAGGCTAGGTTCGGCTGGCAGTCTTTTTTGGGATTCGCCCGCCAACTTTGGAGGAGTTGGATGCCATCTCATCAATCCCGTCCATCCATCCCTTGTCTTACATTTTCTCGCGTTTGAATTTACACCATGCATGTCCAAAATAAACTCTTTTTTTTTGTGTTATCGCTTCCATGGTTCCCTGAACAAAAAAAAAAAAAAATGCACAGTCCACTATTCGAGGCTGAGGCAATGGTGGAACCAGGTACGTGGGAAAACCCAACCGAGGTGAAGATTTATTTTCTCAGGAGAGAAAAAAAAAAGATACAGAGCGCAACTTGTTGTCTTGTGTTGTTTTGTTCTGTAACAACTCGGCAAGATAACTAGCGGTAGTCTAGATAGAGATAACTGCCACTTAAAAAACCAATTGCCAAGACTATATTCTCCTAGTCATTTCCCCCATACTTTAAACGATATCAGGCCAGATAGATAGGTAAATCCGCCCCGGAGGCCGTGGACCCATCCTTTACTCTTTTCCAGACCGAGGTACGGGGCACTGATCTGGACAATCTACAGAACGGATCCAGAGGGACCAAGGTAGATCCTCGTGACCAGCCTAACGTGCAAGCAGACAGGCCTTGCCCATTTCTAACGTCGTACCCAATTACCAACAGCCAACGCAGAGCCGCCAAGAATGGATCTCTGGCCAGTTGCCGGGATTCGAGCCAGGGGTCAACCTGCTGTGGCGGTACTTGGCCTGTTGCCGACTTGGGTTACCGACGCAGGAAGGGTGGGGACGCATGGCCTGGGCTCCGGCGAATTACAGAGTACAAATCATCCACCATTGCCAGGCTTTCTTTTTTTTTTTTTATTTGTATGACATGTTTCTAATAGGAAAACACTATCTCTTTCAACCCGAAAATCCTTGCACCTAGAAAAAAAACCCACAATAGCGGTTTTCTACGTTCCCGAAATCCCCCCAAACAGGCAGAAACCATGCTCATGTGCACCGGCCAACAATAGGGAGGGGCTTAAAATAATAATAATAAAAACCTTGTTCCAAATAAAATCATAAGTAAAAAAAAAAAAAAAAAAAAAAAAAAAAGACACTATATAACTATATACCCTGGTATTTTTTTTTATTGATACGCGTAGCCTTATCTGGCAGGTTCCAAATGAACCAAAACCGGCATCTTCCCAGCAATTCCAAGAACAACAAAGAGCCTCATGAGGCTGATATTATCAATTACGAAAGTATATAATGTCGTATTGTAGTGTTGTTATACGTGGTGATAGTTTTGCACAGCCCTTTTCTTGTCTTGACCCCCAACCTGCCTGTTTTGGATACCGACCATCATGTGGTAGGGCTATTCGAAGCAAAATACTTCCCCCCCTCTCTCTTGGCTGTCTCGTCTAGTCCCGCAGCCAAGTCGATGACGAAGCCAGGCCCGGCTCGGCGCTGACATCTCACAAAACATATCCGGGTATGCGTCTAGACCGCTGTCGAGAGCCTTGGCCTGGCCAGTGTTAGTCAGTCTGTGTTTTTGTGACCTGCCAAGCGGGGCTCAAAAAACAAGACGAACTCCAGACTACTCCTGAAAATAACGATTTTAAATGGTGATGATAAATCATAACTATATATAAAAAAAGCCACGGCTCGATCAATCAGTCGACGGCAAAGATTATTCTTTGTTTTGTTTTTTTACATCCCATCATCCCATATAGGTAGGTAAAAGCCATGGTTTGTTAACAATGCTGAGTTGGTAGGCCAGTTTGGCGATTTGTGCTAGACTAGTGTTTCCGCCTCAATTCCGAGTTCGTTAAATTATGTCCCCGCTTGCTGCGTAGTATTTGCGTCACTTGGTGATCAATGCGCTGTTGGCCATCTTCTCATCGCTGCTCATGCCAGTCGACAAGGCAAATTTCCATAGTCAAAAAAAAAGTGTATACCTAATATTGAAGCTACATGAGTGGGTATTGATTGTTCGCCCAAGGGAGTATCCAAAAGCTTACACCTCTATCTACTGGTGACAAACTCGCAACATAAAATCCAAACAAACATGAAACGACGCTCGCTCAAAATCACGCCTAAGACCCAGTTAGCTTCTTCCACCAGCTGCTCCTTGCCGCCGGGGCAGAGTCCCCAAACACCGAGTTCCGTCGACTCTGCCTGCGCTCGTCGCTCCCGTCCGATCCACCAGCCGTTGGCGCCCGTCGCGCCTCGTCCCGGTGCCGACGACGCCTGCGATGATCGTCCTCGGCCGCCGCGCCGTCGATATCGTCACCACCCCCGCTGCCGCCGTACTTGCTTCGTCGACGGGCTGCCCGCCGCGCCTCTCGCCGTGCGTCTTCATCCTCGCCCTCGGGCGGTGGTGGTGCGTCAGAGTGGTCCTTGACCCACGACGACGTTCCCGAGTGCGGCCACCCGTCCTTGCGACGGTCCGCTTCGCGTGGGTACGGATTCTCGCCACGATGCCGTCGACCGCTTGACTTTCCACCCGCGGCGGCCTCGGCCTCCCTAGCCGCCCGCCGCGCCTCTCTGCGACGCCGCCGCTCCTCGTCATCTTCCCGTTCACTCTCATGCCCACGGCGGCGCCGCTCAGGTCGAGGCTCGGGATGCCCGTCCTCCGGTGCAGATGCAGCAGCCGCCGCTTGGCGTTCGCGCTCTCTCCGCATTCGTCGCCTCTCGGCCCTTTCCGCGTCTTTCTGCTGCTGCTCCTCGGCGGCCGCCCGATCCGCCTCCTCCCTTGCCCGCTGCGCCCTACGCTCCGCGCGCCTTGCCTCTCTCTCCTCTTGCCGCCTCGCTTCCGCATTTTCGCCCTCGTGCTTTCGTCTACGCTCCCGACGGGCTTCGTCTTTCTCGGCTCTCGCTTCCTCAGCATGGCGTGGGTCAACTCCTCGCTCTGCGCGCCGAGCACGCCGAGCCGCCCGTCTTGCCTCTTCTGTCTCCGTGGCAGCCCCAGAAGGTCCACCGTGCATCCCCTCATCATCGGTTGTCATGTACGTGCCCCGGCGACGGAGCTCCGGTCGACCATCGGGGCGAGCTTCGGACCGCGGTGTGGAGAGGATGCCTCCAAACAAACCTGCAAGACCTTTCTTGGCGCTCGAGTTTGATCGCTTCAGTGGCGTTGCGGCTTCAGGATTGTCGACCATGGCCATGTCTTCATCCTCGGGGGCCTGTTCACGCTGCGCTGAGTCAGTGGATTGTCCCTGTTTCCTTTTTCGACGTTGTATTCTCTCGGTATCTACCTTGGATCTGCGACGCGATGGCTTTTCCGGACCGGCGTCCAATGCCCCAACCATGACAATGTCATCGTCCTCTGGCGGTGCCGATCGCGTCTTGTTGCGCCGACTCCCCGAAGACTTGATACCCAATATCCTGGCAGCCTTGTCGTTCGTTTCTGGCGCTTCCTCAGGGGGCGGCGACACGAGCCCGTGGTTCACTTCGGCACTGCGGCGCGATGAACGGCTGGAGCTCTTCTTCTCACGGGTCGAAGCCGATCGCGACAAGGGTGGCGTACTCGCTAGTACACTGGCTACCCGTGCCTTGGCCGGCGCCTCCTTGATGCGCTCTGGTTTTTCATCCCGAGTTTTAGACGAGGACCCAGACTCCTTACGCTCCGATCGCGATGGACGCTTTTCCTCTTTGCGTGGAGCGGCGTTCCACATTCCCCAGGAAGATGACCCCTCGCGACTGATCTTGGCACGCTCTTTCTTCGACGGCTTTTCCTCTTCGAGAGAGGGCGGCGCATCAGGAACAGGGGGTGGCGCATCAGGAACAGCAGGCGGCGGCGGGGGAGGTGGAGGAGCTGCAGGGGGCACCGAGACGGAGCCTGACTTGGATCGCGACTTGGACTTCTTGGAGGACTTCTTTTCGGGAGACATATCGATAATCTCAACGATTTCGTCGTCGTCGTCGAGCGGGAAACTGCCCGGCAGATGTGATCTGACTTTTCTGCGAGGTGGAGTAGGCTCTTCGAGGACTTCAACTTCAGGAGCAGCTTCAGGCGCGACTTCAGGTACAACTTCAGGTACAACTTCGGGCACAACTTCAACAACTTCAGGTATAACTGCAGCTGATTTTTTAGACTTCTTCTTCTTTTTGCCTTCTTCAACGGGCGGTTCGGCTGGCGGTGGGGGTGGGGGCGGCGGGCCTGGGTCCGGGATAACTTCCTCCTCCTCGGGCGGTGGTGTTGTGGAGGCTTGAAAAGCCTTCAGGCGGTCCGCTACCTTGGATCCAACTTTCTTGCTGCTCTTCGTAGCCTTGCCTGATGACACATCTGCGCTGTTGTCGCCCAAGCCATCCGTGGCATCTTCTGGGATCTTTGATGACTCAGCCTTTTTAATTTCAGCAGCGGCTGACTTGGCGCCTTTTTTGGATGCACCCCAAAAGCTGAACGCGTCCGACGCTGGCGCCTCCTTGGGCTTTTCCACCTCTGCGGGGGGTTCTTCATTTAAGAGTTCCTCCACATTTTCCGGGGTAAGATTGAGCAGATCCTTTTCGAGTTCCTTGTCAAAGTCATCCTGGTCCTTGTCCTTTTCCTTGTCCTTATCCTTGTCCTTGCTCTTTTTTTCCTTATCCTTATCCTTGCTGCTGCTCTTAGCATCCTTGTCTTTGGATTTGGATTTGGATGAGCTCTTTTCCTTGTCTTTGGACGATGATTTGGACTTCTTTTTCGCCTCGGCCTCTTCGCGTTCGCGCTGAGCTTGTTCCTCAGCCTCGCGTGCAGCAGCCTCCTCGGCCTCTTTAGCAGCCTGCGCAGCCTCCTCTGCCTCCTTAGCAGCCTTCGCAGCTTCCTCAGCCTCACGTGCAGCGTCCTCTTCGGCCTGCTTGGCAGCCTGTGCCGCCGCCTCCTCAGCCTCCCGTGCAGCAGCCTCTTCGGCCTCGCGTGCAGCGGCCTCTTCAGCCTCGCGGGCTGCGGCTTCCTCGGCCTCTTTATTAGCCGCGGCTTCGTTGCGTATGTCCGCCTTGGACTTGAGCAGATTGTATCGATCTGTGTCCTTTTTGGTCATCTTGGGCCTGCCTTTGTCCTTCTTAGCTTGCAGCGCTTTGAGCTCAGCCTCTTCCTTGAGAATCTCAGCCTCTTCGGCCTCCTTAGCAGCCTTGGCCGCTTCCTCAGCCTCGCGGGCAGCGGCCTCTTCGGCTTCTTTGGCAGCTTGTGCCGCCTCCTCCGCTTCGCGGGCTGCAGCCTCTTCGGCAGCCCGCGCAGCCTCCTCCTCGGCACGAGCAGCTTCCTCGGCTTCTTGTTTCGCCCTTTCCTTCTCGGCCTTCTCTGCCTTTTTGCGCTCCTTCTCCTTCTCCTTGTCCAATTTCTCCTGCTCTTTCTTGCTCAGTTTGGGCTCCTTCTCCTTCTTCTTCTCCTTCTCCTTGTCTTTGTCTTTGTCCTTGGATTTGGTCGAGGTGCCAAACCAGCCGCCATCATCCTTGGCCTCTTCGATCGAATCGGGCTGAACTGAGGCGATGTCCGTATCACCGACGACCTCGACGGGGACGTTTTTGCTGCTCGACTTGTCCTTCTTCTTCTTGGATGATGAGATGCCCCAAATGTCATCAGAAGGCTCCTCGATGGCGTCCGGCTTGACAGAAGACTCTTCTTGGTCTTTCTTTTTCTTGTCTTTATCCTTATCTTTCTTGCTCGTGCCAAAAGAAGTCCAGAGGTCGTCCTTTTCTTCCTTCTTCTCCTCTTTGGGGGGCTCCAAGTCGATCAAGGCATCGTCTCCCTTCTTTTTCTTCTTGTCCTTGTCCTTCTTGTCCGTACCGATCGAGGCCCAAAAATCGTCCTCTTCCTCCTTTTTCTCTGGCTCGGGCTTGGGTTCGGGGTCAGGGTCCGTGGTCTTGCTCTTCTTCTTCTTATCCTTCTTGGTTGTCGCCGCGCCCCAACCGAAATCGAAATCGTCGGTCTTCTTTTCGGGCTCGGGCTCGGGTTCTGGTTCTGGTGTGGGCTCTTCGGTGGTTTTGCTCTTCTTTTTCTTGTCCTTTTTGCCGGTGCCTCCGATCGAGGCCCAAAAGTCGTCTTCTTCCTTCTTCTCGGGCTCAGCGGGTTTTGCGGGCTCGGGCTCGGGCTCTGGATCCTTGGCCGGCTCATCCCAGATCGAGGTCTTGGTCTTCTTTTTCTTGTCCTTGTCCTTTTTGGAGCTCGTTGCCGTAAATCCAAAATCGAAATCGTCCTTCTTTTCATCCTCGGCCGGCTTCTCCTCCGGGGACGTCTCGGGCACCTCTTCAACGGTACCCTTCTTCTTTTTCTTGTCCTTTTTGGAAGTGGACAAGCCCCATATGTCTTCCTCGGCCTTCTTCTCTGGTTCTGGCTCGGGTTCGGGGTCATTGACAGGCTCTGGCTCTGTAGGTGGAGGGGGTAATTCTCCAACAGCATTTTTGCCCTTCTTCTTCTTCTTGGTCGTTGTTGTAGTGCCCCATCCCCAAGCTTCCTCTACAGGAGCGGGTTCGGGCTCTGGTGCTGGCGGCGGTGGCGGTGGCGGTGGCTCTTCAACCTTTGGCTCCTCAACTGCACCCTTCTTTTTCTTCTTGTCCTTCTTGGTGGTTGCTGCTGCTCCCCAAACACCCCAGCCGCTCTCCTCCTCTTTCTTCTCCGGTTCCGGCTCCGGATCCGGCTCTTTGGCGGGCTCCGGTTCCGGATCCTTGGGCGGCTCATCCCAGATAGAAGTCTTGCCTTTCTTCTTCTTGGTGTCCTTCTTGGATCCCGCAACGCCCCAGATGTCCTCCACTGGCGGTGGCGGAGGTTCTTGTTCTTTGGAAGGCTCTTCCTTGGCCTCTTCTACCACATCCTTCTTCTTCTTCTTGTCCTTCTTCAAATCGGTGCCCCATATATCCTCTGGTGGGGGATCGGCGGGCTTTGGCGGTTCGGGCTCGGGGTCAGTCTTTTTACCTTTTTTCTTGGAGGCAGTGCCCCAGCCACCCCAGTCATCGCTGGCCGCGGGCTCCTCCTTCTTGGGCTCGGTAACTTCTTCCGCTTCACCAATGTCGCCAAAGGAGAATCCAGTCGTCCCCTTTTTTTTAGGTTTTGGGCGATTGAGGCTCCAAGGATTATCCTCTTCCTTTTTCTCTTCTTCTGCAGGCGTGTTAGTTTTGGTTGCTCCAAAGTTCCAAGATGTGGCTGCTCCCCCTGTACTCCAACTAGATCCCCACGCCCCAAAACTTGGTGCTGCTTTATCATTCGATTTTGAACCAAAGCTAAGGTCTAGATTGGGTCCCTCGTCCAGTTTGATTTCTTGGAAGGCGTCAAATGTTGAGGAAGCCGGGGGTTCCTCCTTTTCCTCGGTGGCCGCGCCCTTCTTACCCTTCTTCTTCTTGCCACCCATGGTTCCGAAGTCTCCCCAAGCGTCATCATCACCACCGTTGTCGTCTTTCTTGTCATCCTTTTTGTCGTCTCCACCGTTGCCTGCGTCACCGCCGCCAGCGCCGGAGTCCGCGTTTTCGTTGTTCTTGTCGTCGCCGCCGCCACCGTCGGCTGGATCATCCTTCTTGTCGTTGTCGTTGTTGGTCGGCGCGGGCGCCGCGGGTGCCTTTTTCTTCTTCTTGGCAACTTCCCTGACCCCTTGTGGAGACGAGAAATCAATGTCAACAGTTGAGCTCGGATCGGCAAACATGTCTCTGTCCCGACCCCTCCGAGACGGAGGTTGACCATTTGGACTAGGTACTGAGTCAAGGTGTGCCGAGTCTGACAGGCGTATAGTAACAGACTGGTCGGTTTCTGTAAGATCCGTCAGGGGACCGGGTAAAATTTCGTCATCCGAGTTGGGGTCACGGGATATGACACCAGCCTGCGCCAATCTGTGCGACCATTTTGGGCTGATGTCTGGTGTGATCAGGGACACAAATGAGGACTTTTTCTGCGCCGTGAGATGTCGCCTTTGTTCCTGCACCCAGAGCTCAGTCGTCAATAAATTTACCTACTTCACCTCCAGGGAAGTTGATAGCTAGATGCAACTTTTGAATCAAAGTTCTCTGCCACACTTCGTGCTGCAGTATACTATGCAGTACTCAGGGGTTCTGGACCGTGCACCAACAAAGGGGCGAGAAGTTCCATATCGAGAACTTACCCTTTCACTAGTCCACGCTTGAGCAATCCATCTTAGTCTCCGGAGCAGGTCATCTCTAGTCCGCTGCGCATGGCGTTCAGCCGATCCAATCGTCCTCGTCCCAAGCCATATCGACGGCCAGCCATCTGCGACGTCTCCTGTCCAGCCGGCGGACGTAGAGAACAGAACCTCTGCCGTGGCCATCCTGGAAGTTCAAGGCTTTCACGGTGGCGGTGGTTTGCGGTTGTGCGGGCGTAAAACACATGGACGCTAGCGCTCTGCGGGGTTTCGCAACTCAAAAAGACCAGGGAGAGTCTGTGGAGTTCGTGGTGGAAGAAAGCAGTAATTACAAAACGTGCAGGTCGCAAGCGCTGCGAGATGGCGTCGCAGAAAGCCCCGCTGGCCGTGGAATTGGTCGCGTGGGTATCGTGTACAAAAAGGAAACGTAAAACAACAAGCGGTCTTGCGACCGTGGACGAAATCGGGGTGTGTCGAGCCGTGTGGGTAGGTGTCGCAAAGCTGGATGTTTGCTATTCTGTTATACGATTCTGTTAACTCCCGCCCCCCAGGACTTTTTAAGAATTTTTTTTTCTTGTTTCCCTCCTCTGTGCAATCTGATTTGAAGGTGAGAATGGTGGCTTGCGCAAAAGGAGCCAATAGTGCTGGCGTGCTGGGTTGCAGACCGTAAAAGAGCTTATGGGCCGTGAACGAATAGGATTGGTGGCGGTACCGGTGTAGTGTGACACAACATCCCCTTCCCCTTCCCTTCCCCTCCGGGATGCAGGAGCGGTCGCTTGGTGGGCTTATCACTTGATGTTCTTTCTGGTATGTGGCACCGGAGGAGATTCGTGTAGGGAATGCTTCTTCTTCCCTTGGGTTGTTTGTTGTGTGAGCCGATCTTGCCAATGGTTCGTCACCATCTGCAGGAGCCCAGCTAAACAGGTAACCAAGGTAGGTGAGGTGAGCTGGGCAGGTGAGATATGAAAGTCGGACAAGGAACGGATGTTCCGTCCCGCGCCTGCAAATCGGTGATTAGCTAGAACACAGGAAATCCAAAACGTACATCCCAAATATTTCCCTTCTTTCAATAGAAGAAAGGGAGCGGGTCGTGGTCGCGCGTGGGAGGGAATGACCACCGCTTTACGCAGCACTCCTAAACGAGTGTGGCCTGGAATCGAAGGTTCTGTGTCACCCCCGGTGTGCCCTTTTTTTTTTTTTTTTTCTCTCTTTCTCTCTCTTCACCACCCTGCTCAAATGCTTTTCTTATGAGTCGTGACCGTGTCCCAGGGGATGGGAACGGGACTTTGCACGTTTAACTGGAAGAGGAGAGGGGGTAACAACGATCATGTGCATGTTGCATTGACAGGTGGGAGAATAAAAAAAGAGGCAAAATGGATGGATGGCTGGGCGCCAGCGTCATTGGTCCCGAAAATGCCCGCCAGTCGACCGCTTTGACAGGGATAAGGGTGTGTGTGTGGTAGCTGCCCGCCTTCCCTTTTTTATTATTGTACCCATTTTGCGATGTCTTTTGATGTAAAAACGTTCCAGCGGCAAGGTGGGTAACAGCTACGGGGAAACCTGGTGATCTCCAGCTTCCATTTCGGCAAATCCTCCGAACTTCTTTAGTTCATCCAAACTGAATACGGCTTGGATTGTCGGCAGACTTGAGTTAAGGAATCAACCTTTTTGATTGTTTTAACCGAGATTCGTCCATAATAGGAAATTTTTATGCTAGCACTCGCAATGCAGCAACTTGAACAAAAATAAAATAAAACTTAATTATTTACGGACTTGAACGACACCAAAAAAGCAACTGGTCCCTTGGCGTCTTCTCTCCCCCGATCAACCCCGGTTTAGCCAAGCCAATGCAGAAGAAATTCAGCCCCCCAAGCACATGAGGGACTGCCCCTCACTACTCACTAATTCCTGTGTCTATCCGCAAGTATCCACCTGGCTCCCTCGCCTTTCTCTCTCTCTTTACTCTTGTCACCCCGAACAACAGGTTGGGTGGCGTCTGGCAAGTGGGACGAGATGCAAAAGCCGGATTACCTTGCATTCACATAGGTAATAGTTAATAGGATTTCGTCTGATGGGAGGTTGGCGGAGTGACCTGTCTTTTTAGATGACATCCCATTTCTCGAGGCGTTCATCCGACGTTTGTTTTTTGTTTTTGTTTTTTTCTTTTTTTTTTCTGTCCTGTCAAAAACATGAAACGCTAGAACTGGGGCCGCCTTTTTTTGGAACTTTTCTTGAACCCTAACGACCTAAACCCCTCCATTCCCGCAGGGTTTGGCTAGTTTATTGACCAGCAGAATTTCTCGTGTATCAATCACCCTGCTCAACCCTTATCCAGCTGGCGGACTGGTCGAGAGGCGGTCAGCACCCGAAATTGGTGCTGTTGGGGGTTAGCTGTGACATGGACGGGAAGGTGAAGAGACAACCGGATCGACCATGTTGCCATGGATTGCCCGGCGCCCCATCGATCGTCAGTGGCGCGCGTTAGCTTGGCCGTCATGAACCCGGCAAATCGAGTAAGTCGCATAGTCAATTTTGGAAAAGCTCTAGGGGTAGTTTTTTTTGTTTACATTACTGGGTCATGCCCGTGGCGTGGATTTTGTTGTTATGATAGTTTTACAGGATTGCACCATATATACGTAACTCGTATGTATTTTTGGGCAACAACCAGCAGCACTAACTCCACAAGTCGCACTTTGTTCCACCTATGGCTGGTATTCCGAGGGTTATTGGCCAAGTTCTAGGTGCGGTCGAAATTAGACCCCTTGTCACCAGTAGAGGTAAGGTAGCTATACATTGTGGCCCTGGGCAAATCCCATGCACCATGCATTGTATCTACGTGTCTATGCCATAAAGGCACAGCTGCCAAGTCAGGGACTCGTGGCGGATATGCAGCCTCATCTCGGAGGCAGTAACAGCAGCAACGGGCGAGAGATGCATGTTGCGCACGCAAGTCAGCAGCAGGAAGCTGCATGTCCAGTCCAGGCCCAGGTCAGGGTCTTTGGATAACCTACATATACATGCCACACAGTAACAGTACCACATATCTACTCCGTAGCTAAAACTAGGTAGTATTGGGTCCGGCGGGCCTGGACTTCCAGAACCCTCCACGCGCTGACAAGTGAAAGACGTTTAATGTTAACTGTAACTGGCTGGGTTCGGTGTTCTTTTTATTTGGTAGGTGGCCAGATGAGTGGGGAGGAGTTAGTGGTCTCCAGCCCGAATGATGCCCAATATCTGGAAGCCTGTTCAGATCAGATCTGATTGGCTTGGATTTGATTGAATTTGGTTCCATCCGATAACCGGGTATGCCTTTCAAGGTCAGGGCCAGTTGCGCTCAGTCCTTAAAGCCAAAGATGTGGCGGCGGCCTTGACAGGAGGATCAGGGCCCTTGCGGAATACTCCGTAAAATCTGCCTAGAACCTCAATCGATTTCTTCAGAGCCCTTTTCGAAAAAGAAAAGGAACAAGAAAGCAAGCTTGCAGGTAGCATAAATTAGAATAAAGCTTTGAAGCAAAAACAAATCTCGAAAAAGAAAGAAGAATATTGGGTCGACCAGTGGCTGGGAACAGTGCCCCGCCCAAGTGCTCCTTCACCGCCAGAACGTCGTCATGCACACACAAGGCAAAACACCATCTCTAGCTGACGGGAAGCTATGGCCGGAGGGACGAAAACAAAATAGTGAGACGGAGAGAGAAAAAAAAAAAAAAAAAAAAAAAAAAATTCCCTGCCATGCTTTGATGTGTTGTCAAAAACCACAATCAGGCCTCATCGCATTGGCTCATATTAATTCTTTGCAAATCCTCTCCAGCCTCCCCGAAATGTACCCTGTCCGCCTTGTGGGACTCCTTCAACCCGATGCCTCCCGAGTTGCCTGGCATGGCAGCATGTAAGTCACAGAAGCGGCGGGCTTGACCGCTCCTTGGGCGAGACTCTCTGGTACACCCTTTTAGTTTTAATTGATTTTACGCGTGGTATGATGCAGGACCATCGATTCGGCTGTGCCTGCGACAAAGCGCACGCGTGGTAAGGGCAGGCTGAGCCAGGGTCACATCACAGCACTGTCCTTCGATGTCCGTGTGTCTCCTTGAACAGCCGTGCGACTGTGCACGCGGCGCTGGCGCTCTGGGCTGCGATCTTTTTTTTTTTTTTTGGGTGAACTCGTCCGATCCGGGCAACCGCACAAATCGGGTTGCGCCGTTGAACGGTCGGCCGGTCTCTTATGTGGCGTTCGCATCGGCCTGATCCCAAATTCCTTTACATGTCCACATGTGCTCGGCAGGATGTGTGAGCTGCGCGGTTAGGTAAGTCTGGAAACGGTGTTGGTTGTGAATTCCATGTGTAACACAGGTCCCGGCATTATTTTACCACGTGCAGATTGGATTGCTGTTATTAACAGACGGGGCCGTCAGTCAGCAAAGGGGCTAAAGGTAAGAATAAAAAAGCAGCCTCTTTGCTGACGGTAGGATTCTGGGCAATGCTACTTAGTGCTATTGCTGTGGCTTGCCAGGGTTGAATTGAAGCGAACAAGGTACAGCACCCGAGATGATGGCCCTATGGAAATGCTCGTCGTATTCTTCTATCGTACTCCGTATATTTGCGACTTTCAATTCTAAAGCCAGCCATCAGATCCAACTTGAAATTTGATATGGCTGCCGGAAATCCTATCGGAATTATGATCTTTTTTGTGGTTTGGCTTGCCCCTGATGACCCAATTCACGTTTCATGACACCTCCTCCTTCCACCGTCAAGTGGGCAGCGCCTCAATGTCATCCGCGCCTTGTCAGCATTGTCTAAAAAAAAAAAAAAAATGATGCACTAAAGATCCAGTGAGTAGATAACCATGCAACAGCACCAATGATTTTCACAAAGAAAATAATACACGGGTTGCAATCGCGCCTTCTTCACCGCCATCAAAAGTTCTTCTCTTGTTGCCTTTCTTTTTGAATTGTCATCCTATCGCCGATAACGTGCAGCATCTCGGCATCTCCAAACTCCGCCATCAACGTTACCACATCAGACGAGACGCGCACTTGGGGGTTTAGTCTGTGTGTCAGAGTGCCTGCCTACAGCACCACCGTTTGTGATCGCTTTCGAGTTTTGGTTCTCTCGATACTTTTCTCGACCAGGAGCTTGAATATTGAAGATTGAATTGAATCGCCAGCGACGAAACACTTGCTGCTGTGTCAACTTTTCAACAAGCTGTCCAACTTTTGAACCATCATTCAACTCAAAAATACCAGACGAAAAAAAGGGGGATTCCAACCACGTGACCCTGCTGCGTAACGCACTAGAATCACGTGTCTCCCCTAACAACACACCATCGAGAAGAAAAAAAAAGCACAATGGTCGCCCAGATGACAATAGAGGTCTCATACCCTCTCCCACCAGACCTCCCACCGTCTGCCGTACTGGCTGCCCTCCACACGTCGTACGAGCCTCTGATGAAGCCGCACCCGTTCCAAAAGGGCTTCAAGCGGCGCCCGCTCTCGGTCGACGAGGTGGTCGACGACCCCTTCTTCCGCGCCGACGGCCGCAAGCTCGAGTCGTACGAGGTGTCGGACCGCATCCCCATCCTGCCGGGCGTGCACAAGGACATCACCGTCCCGGCCGTCTTTCAGAGCTTCGACGGCGGCGTCAGGTGCCGCGCCGACGCCCCCGGTGGTGTGCGCATCTGGAGCGTCTATGAGCCGCGGAAGGCTGGTCCTGCTCCTGGTGCCGTTGGTGGTTCGGGCGGTCCCGCGTACGAGCTGCACGAGACTGCCGTGATTGAGTGCAGTGCCATTTTCAAGCGGTTCGTCGCAAAGAACTTTGAGACCTCGCATCGTGAGAACCTCAAGGGCATCGTGGGCCTCCTCGCAGACATGCACAGGAAAAGGGAGAAGCGGGACGCTCTCCCCGGCATGTGAAGCTTTTTTTTCCCCTTTCTGTTTTAGTATTTTGTTTGGTTTTATTTCCTCTGATTTGGCTTGCCAAAGAGTGCATCTGCACTAGCATGTTGGGCTAGTGCCTGAGTATTGTTAGTCTTGATTGAGGCGTCGCAAGGGGTTCTGGAGTTTCTGGGATTCTCGATGGAGAGAAGCACATGCTTTATGTATTATCACTCTGTTACTTTGATCTCTGTGGGCATTCATGTCTGTAATAGCATTTGTAACTAGAAGTCTAACCAGGGATCTCGTGTATTTCTGGAGTTGTGTTATTCATTCTTGTTGCATTTTCCCAACAACGCCCATTCCAGCCTTCAGACTCAATATATCACCATTCCAAAAAAAGAACCCCCCACTTTCAAGCGACGTGGTACACCAGCTTGGCACCACTAACCTTCCATTCCTTCACAGCCTGGATCCCCACAAACACATTCTCCAAACCCTTGCCTCCCCGATCAGCCTCCTGGCGAACGGGCTTGATCTTGCCCTGGGCGAGCAGGTCCTCGCTCAGCTTCCAAAAGGACTTGCCAAACTCATAATCCTCCTTGGACGCCGGGTAATCCTGGCCCAGCTTGTGCGTGTCCACTCCAAATACCGTGTACCCCAAGGTAAAGCCGGGCCCGTCGACGGCCGGATTGACGCCCTTGATGACCTCATCCTCCACCGGCAGCAGGTTGCGGTACTTTGCGCCGGGCTCGTCGCTGTCCAGCGCCCGCGCGCACGCCTCCGGGGTCCCGTCGCGTGATATGCAGTCCCAGCACAGCCGCAGCCGGCCGCCCGTCGACTTGCGCACCTCGTCCACCCAGGTCGGCGACGTGTGGTCGTACACCTCGTCGGCCCCGAGCGACTTGAGGTACTCGTGGTTGTGTGGCGACGCCGTCGCCAGCACCTTCAGGCCCGAGAGCTTGGCGTACTGGATTCCCAGCACGCCCGTAGCCGTGCTGCCGCCGTAGATGAGGATCGGGGTGCCGGCCTGAGCTGCTACGGCCTCGGCGTCGTTGGGGAATGGCAGGCCGAGGGCTTGGTAAAGACCTTGGCCCTAATGGTGTTTTGAGATTTGAATCAGCCTTCATGTCGAAGGGTCAAAGGAACAACCAACCTCAAAAAGGATATAACTTGTTTTAAACCTACCACAGTCGAGACGCCAACACTCAACGTCGCAGCCTCTTCGTCCGTCAAATTGTCTGGGATCTTGCAACAGATCCCTTCCTTGGCGAGTACGTACTCTGCAAACGCACCTTCTTCTTTATTGGTAGTATTTCTATCAAGCCGCAAACCAACACAATATGTCAGTCACCATACTGGAACTTTCTGCATCCACAAGAACGCCAAGAATAGGAAGAAGAAAAAAGAGGACAAGGGAAAATCAACCCACCCTCCATGAACCCAAGCAGCAATCCTATCACCGGTCTTGAACCTGCTGTTGTCGCCAGCCTGGGCAACAACGCCGGCAAAGTCGCACCCCAATTGGCTCCCGGGCTTCGCGGTTTCATCGTCGAAGACGGCATAACCGTCGGTGGGATTCCTATGCCGTTCACACAACTCTCAAAGTCAGCTCTCTGGCCCTTTTCAGCAACAATAAATACACATTTTTCTAAGGAGGTCACACAAAATATCTCTTTTGTCGACAGTCCCCACAAAAAAAGTCACTTACAGCGCAACCACAGTCGTCTTGACCAGTATGAAACCGTCCCGGAGCTTGGGCGTCGGCACTGTTTGCACCTCGACCTTGCCCGGCCCGGTTTTGATGAGCGCTCGCATCGTAGATGGGGTGGACATTTTTTTCTTTCTTTTTTTTTTTTTTTTTTTTGTGGTATGTTGACTTTGACGCTCCTTTTCCTTTTGCGTTGAACGCTCTCTTCAGGACTAGGGGGAACATGAGATAGGAGGGAACTGGCTCTTGAGAAGAAGAAAAAGAGAAAAAAACAGGTCTATTTAACTATTTCAGTTATTACTTGAGATCACCGATGGTGCCATCATAATTGTGGAAAGCTTTGGAATGAGCTGATCATAGTCTCAATGCTCAGACTTAACCACCCTCCATTGCAGGGATGGACCGAGCGTTCAATATACCTTTTACCATATGGTTTTTACTATATGGTTTTTCGGCCAATTAGATTGGCCAAACAATTGCTTTCGTTCTACAGTGGGTGACATTAGTCTCAGGGCTCGCCCCTGAAGCCCAGGGGTCCACAATTGAGCCACGCTCAATTGTGGCTTTGAATGTACCTGTGGGTCCATTCAAAGATCATAGAACGAGCGCGATCTTTTTGGCCAGTTTGATTGGCCAAAAAGCCATGTGGCTGAAAGGTACATGGAGCGCTCGGTCCACCCTGCGAATGCACGGGGGTCTACTGCTAGTCTGAGCACTGAGACCAAAGTAGTCCTGCTACTACTACTACTTACTATGTATATGGATGGGTATATAGCCAATCAACTACTGCTTAGCCATTCGTGTATAAGATACTATGTACTACAAAACGTCTGCCTTGTAATATTCTGGGCTTGAAATCGAGGCAATCCATCCGCATGATATTGTGGTACACCAAACATTTCCGGATCGTTGGGTCCGTATTTGTAATGTTTAAAATCCACAACTTCTTCATCGGCCAAACCAACTGAACTCCATGTAAGCCATGGTTTTCTGCTTTGGGCTTGCGAATTTTATTGGTAAATGTAAACGTTCGGACTTGACACTATCTCCGTGCAAGTATTCATATAGTCTTTGATCTTTACCTTCACATAAACTATGTCCGTTTTGCCGAGGAATGAATGCGACCCAAACCATACCGGATATTCGACAGCAAACATCAGATTGATAAGGTGCCTTGTCGAATCCGGTGTTGCCGATTAGTACCAAAACGCAGTATCTCACAATCAGGTAGTATTCGTTTGCAGCGATAGCTTGAACAGGATTGGTATCTCTGTGGCATCCAAGATATGCCGTCTATAAAGAAAAATAAATGAAACCAGCAGGACGACCCCGATAAAAGGTATAAGAGGTAAATGGAATCCGAACCCCGCAAAAGTACATAAACAGAACCATCAAGGTTATCGTGCTCCGCCAGGGCAAACCACCCAAAACAAAGCTTAAACAAAAAAAAAAAAGAATGAGTAAACGCAGATCCGTGGAACCATCACAAGTGGTCCTCGAGCCATCTCCGGGAATTCGCAACCAGGAATGGCCTAGAGCTCCACAATGCTAAAACATCAAACATCGTTATCCAAACGTAAAGTGGCCATCCATGAACTGTTGACATCAAGATAGTCGTGAAATAGAACAATCCTGCCGTTCATCAAATGTATGAGCAACCCAGGCATTTCATATCAAATTGTCATCAAGACTAGCGACCACCGTAGTCACTCGCGTACCCCATCTCGCCAAAACCCTCGTTCATGCCGCCTTGGCCGAACCCAGTCCCGGGTCCAGAGACATAACCGCCATCGTCGGCATCATCGTAGTCGCTGGCATCAAAGCTACTGCGGCCCGAAATTTCATCCTCGATGCCCGATCCGCCGTCAATGCCGCCACCGGGCGTTCCCCAGTTCATCTGGGCAAGGGCAGGATACTGTGCCAAAATCGCGGCCGGTAATGAGTAATTACCAGCAGCATCGACGGGATATCCGGTGTTGGGGTCGATTCCTGGAGGCGGCATCATCATGTGCTGCTGGTGTTGCGCCGCCTGCATGCGCTGCTCCTGCCAGATTCTTTGCCGTTCCATGATCTCCTCGTCCAGCAATGGCTTGATGCAAATGCGGCCTGCCTCGGACCTGAAATGTCTACCCAGCGCATCGGCACGGGCAAATCTCCTTCCACAACCCCATTGACCACCGGCTTTGAGGTCGCCCTTGCAGACAAATTTCTTCTCTCCCGAATGCAAACCTTCGTGCCTTTTCCGATCGTGCTGCCGAGCAAACGCCTTACCGCAGACCGTACATACGAATGGCCTCTCGTCAGTATGGGTGCGCAGATGGCTCCTGAGGTTGTACGCTCTGGTGAACCGCTTCGGACACAGTGAGCATTGAAATGTTGCTGGGTGTTTCTGGACCCGCTTCGGCCCGCCGCCCGCCGCAGTACCGTCTCCACTGCCTTGAGCGGCGAATTCAGGGTCCGCCAGACGTAGGGCCATGACGTTGTTGGGCACCGCCGAGGTGGATTGGCGCCTCTTATTTGGTGGTATCGAGCGATCCAGTGGCGACAAGGAGCGCGACGAGTCTCTTGAAGACAAACCTGGGCTGGGAGACAAGCTGGCTGTGCTCAAAGGTCGCGGAATAGGGACGGTACTTCCATTGGCATAAGGATCCGTGACAGCACGTGGGCGGTTTCTGACGCGTCCTAATGTACAAGTTCATGTTTAGCATCGATCCATTCTCGTCGCGCAGTGGATGATTGCCCACGCCAACACAGCTAAACAAACAAGGATAAATACTAACCTCTATCGGGCGGAGTCAGCGCATCGGAATCCATCATCGGCCTGCCCTCAAAGTTCCTCAGATTGGTCGGCGCATAATCGATATTGATGGTGGGCGCCGACATCTGCGCTAAGCCATGTTGCGGCAGTTGAGGAAAGGCCTCGGAGGACTGCAAGGCAATCTGGGGGGTGCCAAAGCCATTGTTCTGGCCTTGAAGCATGAAGCTACTGTTGGCTTGGTTCATGTCGGGCAGCTGCTGTGGCAGGATCCTCGGGGAGATTGCTGGGCTGTGCGACGGACTCCTTCCTCTTAGATCAGGGCTGTGGGAAGGCGGGGGATCGGCGAGACTAAAGTTCCCAAGGCCGTGGAGCTCCTGGTATAGGCCGGCCGTATCGACGGGCCGTTGCATCGGGCTATGCTCGATATGATCAAAGCTATCATGGCTGACAAGGTTGGGCGATGGAGCGACGGACGACACATCCGAATACTCTGAAGGGGTGCGCCTGTGTCCCTGAAACTGTGTACCACTCCAGTCGACCTGGCCTGGTAGCAGAGCCGCTTCAGGACCTAGCGAGGCATGGCGCGAGTGACGACTAGGCGGCGACGAGAACTGGTGCTGGTTGAATGACGGGGACTGGTGGGCGGAGCCGGGTTGATGCGGATCCGGCTTCAGATGGTGGGGAGGTGTCGGGCTATGATGGACTTGGGACGTGCTCATGTTCAGATCTGGGGTGCTGAGTTGGGGCGGCGGCGGCTGCTGCTGCTGCTGCTGATTGTCTCCCGTTACAAATAAGGGCGTGCTGAGCTGTTCTGTGGTGGCGGGAGGGAAAAGAGAAAAGTCAGAGCCGCCGAAATTGTTGTTATTATTCAAGAAGTCTTGTGAATATCCTGGCTGGCCTTGGTTGCTGTCAAACGGCTGAGTCGCGTCGAAGGAGGAGGGGTCTAGCTGGCCCTGACTTGGGAACGTTTGAGACGGCTGGGGGTTGAGGAAGTCGCTAGGATTGGGGTTGAAGCCTGAGAAGGACTGCGAGTGATCGATACCAAGCCCGAGACCAGTATGTTGGGGGCTTGAGAATGACTGAGGCGCAGGCGATGGCGAGTGGCTTCTTATATGAGGCTGCGGGTGTTCCTGGTGTTGTTGTTGTTGAAAGGCAGCGGCAGTACTGGCGGCAGACGGCGAACGAGCGCGCCCAGGATCCGGATGGTGCTGCAAATGGTCCATGGTGACAGCTATGTGGTGGCAGTGGGAGGTGCGATTGGGTACCGCGCTGTGCTGTGCTGTGCTGTGCTGTGCTGCGCACCGTAGTTGTTGGAACGGGTGGGCGTAAAGTGTGTTTCGGCGCGGTGCAGAGCTGGCTCACCAGAGGTGATGACGGAGAAGTCGCGCGCGCACACAGCGTAGCAAGCAAGAGCTAGTGTGCCTATTCTTGTGGTTGGAACCTAACCTGCACCAGACGCAAAACGCGGGCAGAAGAGAAGGGTCCAGGCAAGACAAGATCAACCAAGACGAGGCAGAAAACGAGTCAGCCTTCGTGGTGTGGTGGCAGTGCCTAGCGGATGTGGGGGGGCTGTGTATTTTGGCGAGCTGACAGCAGGGCAGAACCAATCAAGTCGGTGCCGGAACTGGCAGGGAAATGCCTGTCACGATGGGAATAGAGCAGCCGTGTTTGGGATAGAGATGCAAATCCCGTGGTCGACCTCGAGCATGGGGTGGTGGGAAAACAAAGTATAACGATTTGTTTGTCGATGCGATTTTGAATTACTACTACCACTAGACGCGATCGATGAGATACGCTGCGATACGATGTTGTTCTTGACTGGCCGTTGCGACAAGCGCCCGACTCGAGGGGTTGCGGTGGTGGATTAAGATCCGCGGGCAAAAAAAATGGAGGAACCTTAAAAGTCGCTGAGTGGGTTGGGGACCTGCCCAAGCCGGTGCAGCTATGTAATTACTTGTAGGCAGGCAGGTAGGTAGGTACCTACAAAACTGCGCAGTATGCAGTAGGGCCCGATTGGTCGAAACAAGGCCTGTGGGTGGGGATCTACGAAATCGGAAATTGAGGCAACACGCCAGGTCACTTTCAATTGATGACGAGCAGCACAAAAGTGGATGTGTACCTTTCGCGGATCTACGAAATATAAAATAGACAGACGCAGTTGTGCCCGACGACCTGAATGTCGGGTTTGTACAACAGTGGCCAGTGATTTGGTCAAACAGCTAGGTAGGTAGGTCGGTAGGTCATTCACAACGGCGGCGGCGGTCGGGCTAACGTTGGTCGAGTCTGCACGATCAAACTAGGCATAAGCAGTTATTTTTGGTAAGGCAACTAGCAAATTCGTGTGACCTACGTTGAATGTGCGAGATTTGTCTACACCGTATGGGCTCTTGTATGTACACCGTCATTTCTTTTGCGCTATCTTGCCGAAGTGTATAACCGACTTCGTTCATTGGCTGTTGCTTGTTTGCCTTGACCCGAGTTTGACAGCATCATTGTTAATAGAAAAAAATTCATAAAAGCCGGTTTCAGGAAAGTGTGTTTCTGTTAGGACAGGTCCTTGGATATCTACCTACCTAAAGTAGGTACTTAGCTAGATATTTTGATCCCATTCAACTGGCACAAAGATCCTGGTACCCTGGAATCATGGTGGCCATCTTCTCGTGCCTGCTTCACGCTCGTGAGCCATGTAATGCTCGCTCCTACACGGCTTGTCAAACATCTATGTCGAAACTAGAACAAGTCAGGGACCAGACGACGGCTCCTGTCGTGATATCACCTAGGATGACATGGAGGCAGTGCCGGCGATGATTATTGCTTGTCAGGAACAAGAGGGGTGCGAGCGGTTGCATGAATAAATCAACCATGGGATTTATGGTTGAACCGAGACGTCTCGAAAAATTCCGTGGTATTAATATCCTGCGTGTTAGTCATAAATTTCTCCTTGTTTTAGTCAAGGTATTGTGTGCTGTACCACATACAAGATCCTAATTTCTGTTGATGTCCAAATATGGGAACTTGGGCGAACACTCATCTATACTGTACCATACATATGAGTATGCAATAATTACCATAAATTGCTGGCCGAGACTTGAGAGGGTGGAATGGATATAACATGAAGTTGATACGGAGAACCTACTCCGTCCTTACAAGTAAATGGCAGCGAGAATGGATCAAAAGATCCGATCTCGCTGAATGTTACTTGAACCGATACCAGCTTGGACTGTATTGACTTGCTTGTCCGCTCTTCTTGCTGCGCTTGGCCATCTCTGAAACTACTGCTACATAGGCAGAGTAGTGAACGATTGCAGCACAGTTTGCGGTCAAATGCGACAAGGAATTTATGCACTGTGTGCCCCTCGCTTCGACTAGCTCATTTGCGCCCGAGTTTGGCAGTTGCCGAGTGGGTAGCTACCCTCCGCAAGCAAGGTCCCTCCACGGCTGGTTGCTTGGGAACCCCACTAGACGATACGACATTCCGTACCAAGCTGCGTTGGCGTTGGCAAGGTTGGGTTCGACGCGACAGATCTTTTCACTGACCGAGTCCATAAGGTTTCCTTTCCTTACAAAAATCAGCATCGATCATACATACGGTAGAGTTTGACAAACGGCGAGGAGGTCTAGGCAGGAGCAAGCGATCCGTTTTTTTTATTTTTTATTTTTTATTTTTTTTTTTGCGCAGACTTTTCCTGTTTGCTCCTTTCGGTTCATTCAACAGCCGTCGCCTCGCACAACATTAACCCCTCATCGATCCATATCTCACCCATCGTCTCACATCATCCATGGTTTTGACGGATTTCATCCAATCAAACCTGGTATGTTGTGACGGAAATAGATTAACGGGCTTGGCTCCAGTTAAAACTGTTGATCAACCAAGCCTACTTTGTAGCAAGCGGTCCCGAAAACCCGCCGACAAGCCAGGTACGCACCATTTTGTATGTGATACAAACCATTTTCGCAAGCTACGGTACCGGTTGCTACCGGTAAACACAGAGGCTTGCTCAATGTTTTCACCCAATCAGAAAAATAATGGGCAACCGCAGGCAGGCTAGAGTAGATCGAACCGCAGGCTGTGCTTCGAGGCTGTGCTACTCGCGGGCCGTGCTACAATGCCGCCGCAGACGCGGATCGCAAACCGATGGGGGTGCGAAGCCATCCATGCACTGTAGCCCGACGACCAAGAACCTGCAGATTGGTAGAGGTCGGCAGTCATAGGGCTGCGGTGAACCTTAATGCTCCTTATTCGTCGTTTGTCTGGATCGATTTGCATCCTTTATAACTAAACTCGCATCCTTTCCTTGTTGCGCAGTTGAACCCTGATTGTGGGGGAGTGCGGCAAGCTCACTTCAACACACAACGTAACTAACCTCAGCTTGACCAGTAGTCCGTCGAAGTGTTGCGTTCCAAGCAAAGATGACCGGGATTATTCCCCACGTGGCTTTCGATATCCCAGTGACAATTACAACTTGTGCAGTTGACGTTACCTGACAAAAACCACCATCAGCAAGTCCTCCGTGAACAGGGGCAAGTAAATGAAAGATTCATGTTACAGAATGTGGGAGAGCTATAGTTGGGTATACAACTAAACACAGACAGACGACACACTGGTTGTCATCTGTTGGTCCAAAACAACGACTTTTTTTTTTCTTCTTCTTTCCTTCTTATTTTCTTGTGTCGGTCCTTTTCTTGCGTAGTGGCAGACTCCTCAAACGGAAACCTCCTTTCCAATAACCTCCTTCTCCACAACATCCTTTTCGATAACTTCTCTGCCAATAACCTCCTCCCGCTCAAACCCTTCTGGGCGTGAGGCCGCAATAGGCCGCGGCTTGTTCCCTTTATAGTCGCTGACGAACGGGTTGGGGTCCTCAACTTGGTTTAGATTGCTGAGGGTGTGATGGACACCACGATGGTTCGCCTAGAATAAATGATAGAAATCAGCATACCGATCCATGCTTGATGGATACGTTGGAGCTCAAATAAACGGCAGTGGTAAACTCACCTCATCGGCTCGGATATACAACAACAGGTCTCGCATCGTCCTGTGGCCCTCGGGCATGCGCCAGTACGACACAGCAATTTCTGGAACCTGGAACTTTGGATCGGACCACTTGGGCAGGCACCCTCTCTCCAGTTCTTCTATGCTCCTGGTGTATGTATGCACGGCCTCCTCTTCGAGATACCCGACGAAACGGTGACAAATCTTGGGGCTGACGAGGTACGCGATGAACATGGCGTTGAAGTAGACGCCCTGCGCGCCGATGATGAGTATCTTCATGAGCCAGCCCGGCTCGCACATCTTGAGGAAGGTCAGGAGGTGCATGCGCTCGTTATACGCCTCCTCGAGCAGCGTCTCGATCCAGCCATTGTCGCGCTTCAGGCGCCGGAGCGAGTGGAGGTGTCGCAGCATGCCGGCCACCATGCCCGGAACGGCCGCGATGGACTCGAGGAAGATGAAGCGGCTGAGCCATTGTGCTTCGGTCAGGGGCTTGGCTGCCACGATTGACGTTGTCGGGCTGCCCTTGTTGATTTGCTGCTGCTCCGACGAGAGGCCTGAGACTTTGTCCATGCCCCAGCTGTTCAGAGGAGACTAACTGTCAGTTTTCTCTTTTTATAGCATTGCTGCTAATATCGACAACTACAAGTGCCGCTCTTACCGAGATATCCGAACCAAACCCCAGGCAAACTTGTCGCCGAGAGTCCTAGGTTTTCGGTGGCCGGGGACGACATCCACCATCTCCTTCTCCGTCAGGCCGTGGTGCGGCCATGTGGGTGGTGTCTGGCGGATATGTTCTGTCTCCTTGACTGGGAAAAAGTCCCGGAGCTGCGCGGAGCTCGTGGTCGAGAAAAGGCGAGGCGAAGCGGCCAGGCGAGGCAAGTTTGCCGAGTATACAGAACAACAGGCCTGGTGGGACAGGGCCGGCGTCACCACTTTGGCAAGGTGTGTGAACTGCTTTGCTGAGCAAAGCTTAGTGTTGACCTGATGAACAAGCATCAAGACGGTATATCAAATGTTCTTTTGATAAGCTGAGTAGCAGGGTGAGATAACTAAGGTAGGTAGGCAAGTAGTAAGTAGGCAGGTGGGTTAGCTTGATATATAGTGCATGTACCTCAGGATAAGCAAGCAGTCATCCGTCAGCTATGGGGTCTTGATTGCATTTATATCGATTGGTCGATCCCATATTGGGGTGTAAGCATCATGCAGTGGAATGCGCCGTGGAACAAGAGCGTCGAACGGTCATATGCCCAGCCCTTCCTCACGAATAGATACCGGGTCTAATTACGAGGTTGGCCATTGCCCAAACGAAAATGCAACGGCATCAGATTCTGAGTATACATGTTAGCAACGCCGAGGAGACAAGGGACCAAACGTTGGCGCAATGCCCGAAGGCCAAGGCCATACCCAGTCTTGCGGTCCTGATTCTGGGCTTGCAGGAGTAATGAGGTGAGGTCAGCTGAACACAATCGATGGGGGTTGTAGGAAGCTAGGCGATGGACGGCGATTGGGCTCGGGATTTGTCGGGTCAGATTTATAAGGTGGCACAGCAGTCCTTTACATGCCCAGCGCAACAAGAGAAAACTCTCGCCTAGGCCTAGATGGTCAATCTTAGGCCTGAGCAGAGCCGCCCTGCCCTTCCCGCATGATTTTCGTGCGACCCTGTTGGTGAATGGATTAATTGCTCCGTATTTTCCACTTGTAGGGCTGAGTTCGCCGAAGCGCATAGTAATTGTAATTAGCCCCTGCCTCAATGGGTGACTCAGTTGGCTGAAGTAATTACAAAACAAACCCCGAATGGCGCCACTTGGACCTGTTGAGGGTATTTTTAATATTTGCAAGTTGCCCGACAGTCGGTTACCAAGATGGGCATTCAAGTAAATCAAGATGCGAAGCGAAGAAAGGAAGCTTGGCTGATGCTGGTAGTATCCACCACATCGCCATGTTGTATTGTTTTGCCAGCGCCTATGTAAATTATACGCAACCCCAAATTAGCAAGATGATATCGCTGTCCTGCGACAAGGAGAGCACAAACCTTTTCAGCTGGAAAAGTCTCTGCCTAGTTGTCCCGAAACTTGCTCGACGGATATAGTACGTTCAGCCCCGGTACGATCAAGTGGGCCTGTTCAAGCTCCGGTGACTTTTGGGATTTACGTCGGGGAATGGGAGGCACAGATACAAACCGACGACTTCTTCCTCGTGTTTTTAACCCTTACATGGCCTGAAGTTCAGGGTCTGGTTGTTAGGCAGGCTTTTTATTCGGATATTTCCGAGTTTCACTCCGATATGAGCTCAACGACGGCTATAGTTGTTAGCGCTTCCGTGAATGGAGGCCTGGGACCCCTTTGAACAATGGCTGCCTACCTAGGTGTACTTAGGGTATCGCATCATGCAGGTAGAGGTAAGTTTGCATTAATGGTACTATTTTTGGTTGGCCACGGTTCATTCGTTGGAACTGGCTTAAATTGAAATCCTCAATATTGCATGCTCAGACTTGGTCCTTGTCAAGGTGCTTATAGTGAATCCGTTCCTGAAAGTGCTTTGTTTGCGGATACGCAAACGATAGTCGGGCTTGCACAGCGAGTGTGCGGCTACCTTGTTCTTGCTGATGTTAGGTATTGGCTCTGCAAAGCACGGCAACGATGTCTGTCACTCATGCTTGCAGCAAGCTGACATTTTGACGCTGACATTTTGAACAAATCAAGTAAATCTAGAGATGGAGAGGCATCAAGATTGCCTGTCTGCAGCATGTCAGAAAACGGAATGTCTATTACGATTGGTTGAGAGGGTTTTGTGGTCCGTCATTTTGGTGACATTTGACAAAGAAGTCAAGAATGGATCCACCACTTACAAGAACGGAATAGATCGGGAGGCTCGCTTCAGTGCAAGTCAACGGTGCTATGACGCATATTTGGGCATCGATGGGACATAGCATGTGGCCCGCCTAGGCTGCGGGATCACCCCCCTGCAATTTCTATTTTGGCGTGTGATTTGTTCATGGAGGGGTAAATTTCTGTGACGGGCGTGGAAGAAACGAGTAGAAAAAAAAAAAAAAAAAAGAAAAAAAAAAAAATGATGCGCTGCCGGAATGGATTAGCAAGTGCTGGGGCCAGGGCAGTTGACGCACAAAAGACTTGACTTTAGGTTTGTGACAGCCTTTGGGCCTGCATTCGTGTCCTGTTTTCTTTTGTTTGCTTGTTTACGCGGTATTTTTCATTTCTCACCATCTCGTCAAGCCCCTCCTGTCTTTACAATCCTCATCTCACTTTTTTATTGCCGGCGCAATAACTCGTCGAGTCTTTACTTCGATTAGCGATCAACCTTTAAACACATTTCGCAAATCAATATCATCGAAATGCCTACCAAGAAGTGGGGTAAGTTCATTGCCAATACGTAGTTGACTTGCTGTCTCATTCCCCTCCTCGTGACGCCTTTATTCCATTTTGCGCAACTGAGCACTGCTAACTAGGTCTCATCCGTTGCATCAGAAGAGGAGGAGTCCTCCTCTGGCAGCTCCGACGAGTCCTCTCCCGCGGTTCCCGTCACGGCCCCGCGCCGCAAGTTCGATGATGAGGAGGCCAACGACAGCGATGTATGTGACGTCGCCGTCATGGTGCTCTGCGCCTGATTTACCCGCAGACGAAAAACAGAACCATCCCTCCCAATACTGACCCCACATCCATCCTCAGGTCCTCGACTCGTGGGACGCCGCCGAAGACTCGGAGGTAGAGCGCGAAAAGGCAAAGAAGGCCGCAGAGGCCAAGGCCAAGGCAGAGGCCGAGGCGGCCGCCAAGAAGAAGTCCAAGGCCGCCCGCATCAACGAGCACAAGCAGCGGCGCAAGGAGGCCCAAGAGTCGGACGAGAGCGACGAAGAGACCGAGGCGCAGCGCCGCGAGCGCCTCCGCCGCACCGAGAAGGAGGCCGACCTCGCCCACGCCGAGGACCTGTTTGGCGACATTGGCGTGCCGGCGGGCCGCAAGGTCAAGGCCGCCAGCACGAGCGTCAGCATCGACCCCTCGGACCCGTCCAAGACGGTCGAGCTGTCCGACATGCCCATCTTCAACCCCAAGACCAAGACGCAGTTTGAGGATATGCGCCAGGCCCTGATCCCGCTCATCACGGCCAACTCGGGCAGGAAGCCGCACTACAACAACTTCATGGAGGAGTTTGTCAGGCAGCTGTGCGCCGAGATGCCCTCGGAGAACATCAAGAAGATCGCGAGCAAGCTCACGGCCCTCAGCAACGAAAAGATGAAGCAGGAGAAGGCCGCCTCCGGCACCAAGAAGACCAAGGCCGCCAAGACAAAGACCTCGCTGGTGGCTAACAGAGCTGGCGTGACTGATACTAACTCGTATGAGGACACTTTTGGAGAGTAAGTCACATTTTCTTTGGCTAAGAATTACATGGTTCTTTGATGGAAACAAGCGAAAAGAATGCTGACTCAAAACTTGAACAGCGACGACTTCATGTGAAAGGCGCCCTACGGCCTTCCAACATACGATATTCCCCCCCCTCGCTTCGTTGCTGCCAATAAACCCCGCGGAAAAGACTACGTATCGGGGAAGCCAAGAACAGATCGGCACTCGAGCCGGCCTACAAAACCCAAAGCAGACTTATCATCAGTCGCGGGATTTGTCCTACCCACGCGCCACTGAAGCGGGGTCAAGATTCCAGAAGGTAACTCTAGGGGAGGAAAAGAAAAAACCGAGTCCTCGCTGCAAGGGGGGGATTTACATTCTTGTTCTTCTTTCCATTAACGCGCGATGCAAGATGGCGTCGACGACTCGTTTTTGGGGAAGGGGGAAAAAGGAGAGTCTTTGTCAATGTGCATATGGGGGCGTGTGGATAATCGCAACGGACGATTTGGATTGGCTTCAAGGGCGAAATGGTGTTTTTGCCAAAGACTACAAGCCTCGTTGATGAAAAAAAAACGTCCCTGGGTTTTTGCTTTGGTTTGCAACTGCGCCAAGGTGAAAAAGAGAAACGAGAAGGGGTTCTGCATGCGTAGAAGCTTTTCATCATCGTACCTTTTTGTGTCGAAATTGGCCAGGGGATTTCAAGATTGCAATTCTTTTTTTTTTTTTTTTGTTGGTCTGGTTTTGTTTGTTAGGCATTTAGCGGGCATTGGGCGAGTTGCCCGCTGAGATTAATAGAGATGAACTGATTAAAAGACCTTGAGGCGTGAAGAGGCACACCTGGATTCATGACATGTGCGTGTGTTTTCACGGCTAGCACTCCAAGAACAAATAACATTCAGAAAACCATGTTCATGGTTCCGTTGTACACCACGGACCAAGAGCTGCAAAAAAAAAAAAAAGATTTCTGAAGTGAAATAATTCTACACGCGCTGTCCATGCCCTTTGTTACCCAGCCTACCGAAACATATGACAATCCAGGTATATATATATGTGTGTTGTTATACATGAACAAAAAAAGCTTCCACAAGGGAAGACAAAGTCACTGAGAAGGGGGTTGTGTTGGTTCTGTTTTAACCCCACACAGCACAGAACCCGGCCTGTACCCGGTCGTACCCTTTTTATATTAAATCGCCTGCGACGCCAGCGAGGAGCGCATGGACAACCATGCTCAGCGTCCAGAACCCAACTTTCTTTAGCCTCCTGACCCTCGAGTGCTGGTCCTCAACGTTCCTGGCAAATGCGTCGTACACCTCGGCGCTCATGTCATCCATCAAGCCGCTGTCATAGATGGTCCAGGACCCGTTGAAGTCTGAGGTGCGCTTAACTATGCGGCACGTGACCGGGATGTAGGTGCGCTTGGCGTTGATGTACGCCACGATAGGTCGGACCAGGGGCTGCGAGATGTATGATATATCGTGCGTAAAGAGTGGGACGGCCGCACGGACGTCGTTGAGATGGATGCGAAGATCCATCACCAGGTAGCGCGGCGGTTCCTCCTCTTCAGCGACTTCAGGCGTCGGAGGTTCATCGGTTCGTGATGAGGGCGATGAGGGGCCAAAGTCGGCATCGGCCGTCGTGTAGTCGGAAACATGGCCCCTGGATTCCTCAGTTATCGGCGTAGGTACTGTAGCAGGCCTTGAAAATCGTTCGCTTAATCGTTCGCCCAGCTCTCCCCTGTGGTTCTTGTCCAGTATCCGAAGATACCTGTTCTTTGTAACTGCATCCTCCATTTTGTCGTAAAAGTCCGACATGACCTTGCCCAGGGAGTCATCTTCGTCTGCTGGGAACATGAGATCCGCCACCATATCCACGTTACCCTCATATATCCACCCAAAGGGGCCCTCAACGCCCCTGTTGAGGTGATCAATCTTCAATCCATCTATACGTATTCTGCTGAATTTCTTCCAGGCACCAGCCTCGCCGAGATGATCTGCAGATGCGCCAACCTCACCAGCGGGTACTCCATGTATTTGACGAGGATGGATTGTGAATAGCGACCCATCGAAGGAGCCTGAGCAATGATTGGCGTTGAGAAAGTCGTAAAACAGCCATTGTTTCCTAAGCTGAGGCAGCTCGCATGAGTATATGCTGACTGGGAAAGGGCGGAACCCGCCAGGCTGGTGCACGGTGAGTAGCAGATCTTCAAGCTTAAAATGCTCAATCTCAAAGTCTCCAGGCTGGTGAACGTGTCGATATGAAAAGGGATCATGCGGCCCGTCTGACCAGCGGACCGATGTCCGATCCATGACTCCCCTTACGCCTTTGACCTCTACGTCCTTCAGGAGACCCGTGCCGTTCCACCACTTGTAGAACGACAAAGTGACGTTTACAGTGTTGATAGTCACATCGAATTGCGTATAATTGCCGTCATCCTCCTCTGAAGGCTGAGTTTGCCTAGCTGCGGCCACAGCGGCAGCACTTGTCGAGGAGCCTTTCTTGACAGAGGACTTGCTCTGTCCCGGTCGGCGTGAAACGAAGACGTTTCGGAAAGTGATTACGCCGTCCTTCCATTTGGGCACAATGGCAGACTCAAATACCACTGTCACACCAGCGGATTGTGTGAGGTAGTCACCGATCCATTTGGCCAGGGTTTCTTGAAGAGTTAATCAGCTTCAGTGTTGACTTGGACCATGTCGGCCGGATAAGCAATCCCACATAGTAAATAACAGCCGAGAACATACCTTGTGCAAAGACTGTGTTCACAAACAAGATAATTAGCGAGAAAAATGTCGTTGTTCCCACCAGAATCCAAACAAGGTGACCCAACATGAACCAAGATACAAAAGCTCCCCACTCGTCGGCGTTGTACGGTCGCATACTCCTAATGGATAGCCATTTGAAGCGAACCTTGAGACGCTGGAAGAAGCCATTGGCCGCGGCTAGGAGTTCTTCCTTGGTGGGCCTGTGAGGCATCTTGGGCATATGCAAATACTTTGACACGGATTCCGTCAGAGTCTCCTCATGTGGCGTTGGATTTACTTCTGATTTGAGGTCTGGCCTTGGGTTTGCTTGGTCTGACGATTTGACGGAGCTGGGACTATCTTCTGAACTTGTCGCAGAAACGCCATCCTTTCCGGTCGATGATTTCACTTCGTCATTGCCAGTCTTTGGCTGATCACGACGGGGAGTTGGCTGACCTCCCCGGCCAGTATGTATGCTACGGCGCCATGCGTGGCGTGCCAGTGCACTAATGCTCACCTTGGAGCTGCCGTCAGACACCAGCAGCACCGAATCAGCAGCTGCTCCAGCGCATGTCGCGACGGTCGTTTGAGTCGAAGGGTTTGTTGGGGTTTCCAGGCCCAGAAGCAGCAGGCTTCCCGATGTGCAGTTGCGTTTGATATGTGCTTGCGAATGCTTCGTGTAAATCGTAGACGTCGTCCGTTGCCGTGCCGTGTTCGAGGTGTGAAAGGATCGTTTGGCGGAGGGAAATGGCGATTGTTGCAGCGACCTAAGCGCTTCTTCTGGTCGGGGGTGAATGCGGCATCTCGCAGCCTGTGTCCTGCCTGGAAACCGAACCCAAAGTGAGGAAATGTCAACAGAATCCCTGATGGCCGCCCACAGCTGGCGGCCAAGCTGGGGGTTGGATGTGCTAGGCATGGTCGTCGCGGATCGTCATGTTGAATGAAGCTTTGACGTTGGGTTTTTTTCGGCTTGTTCTGAACTCGACTGGCGTACAACCTTCCTTACTTGAAGGAACCTATGTAGGCGTTGAAAACTTCCAAATGCCTGTGATCACAATCAGACCAGGCTTGAAATTTCAACGGTAAGCTTTCGAATTGTCTGGAAATCCTTTGTTTGTTGTGGTTATATTACTTGAACAAAAGTGGTTGGCAAAAATCGCAATGAACTGTTCCACAGCGCATGAAGAGCTCGTCTAACTTGCAAAGTTATGACGCGCTCAAGTGTCTGGGGCACCCTGCTTGGCTTATTTCCCCGGCGGACCCAGATTGGACAGGGGTTTGCAAAAAATAGAGGCTTATCGATAAAGAATTCTCGGGATTGGTGGGGGGGAAAAGTTTGGGCGAGAAAATACAAAATTCTGGAGAGGGGCGCAAACTGTCGCGCGCTGGCACAAGAGCAAATAGTTTGGCTGCATACTTCGAAAATACGGAGAACACAAATCTTGAACGTTGGTTTGGACTCTGCGAATATCAGCGACAGTTGGTTTGTCTTGCGCAACACATTCGAAGCTACATACGACCAAAAGTTCACCGCATACGATGCCCGCCCCGACAGCGGTCAAGCCCACAGCGGCTATCCAAGATGGCGCAGCCGTCACCCCTGTTGCCGATGGCAGCAGCAGCATGACAGTTGAGGCAAACCAGACCGAGGACTTTATGCTGGATACGACGGATCAGACGCTGCCGGCTGCCGGCGACATCGCCGCCCCGACCGAGGAGAACACAGAAATGGCGGTCGATGAGGAGTCAAGGCCAAGGTTTGCCGCGGCAAAGGACGTCGGGCCGTCGGTCATGAAAGAGACCAGGAAGGTGCCGATTCCGCCGCACCGGATGACGCCGCTCAAGAAAGACTGGACGCAAATATACGAGGCGCTGGTTGAACACTTGAAGCTGCAGGTGTAAGTCAACTGCCGCCAGAGGGGTTTTCGCTGCTGCGAAGGCTTGGCATCTGCTTTGAAATCGCAACCGCTGATTCGGAGGGTCTTTTTTTACGACTATTAGGCGCGTAAACACGAGGACAAAGGCTGTCGAGCTGAGGACGTCAGAGCACACAACCGAGGCTGGATCTCTACAGAAAGGCGGTATGTACAACCCAACTTGTGTCTTTGCGAACGCGCACGCAAGCGGGACTGACCGAGTCTAACATTCTGCCAACAGAGGACTTTGTCAAGGCGTACACTCTGGGATTCGAAGTCCAGGATGCCATTGCCCTGATCAGGGTACCGGAGTTGTATATTCAAACCTTTGAAAGTAAGTTGCGGATTCTTGGTTACAAATTTTATGACAGTGCGCTAATCAAAACTCCCAAAAATTAGTTAAGGACGTCAAATCCTTGACGGGTGACCATCTTGCTCGTGGTGTTGGTCGTATTGCTGGCAAGGATGGCAAGACAAAGTTTGCTATTGAGAATGCGTCTCGCACACGTATCGTGCTAGCAGACAGCAAGGTACGTTCAACCTTCTTTTTTTCCCTTCTTCTTTCTTCCTGAAGCCCCTGCGTCACTTGAATATTTGATCTTATAGGGGCTAACTCGACGGCAATGACAGATCCACATTCTGGGTAGCTTCAGGAACGTCAGGATGGCTCAGGAGAGCATTGTGGACCTGATTCTTGGCAAGCCCCCTAGCAAAGTTTATGGCAACCTCAGGACCATCAGCGCCCGGCAAAAGGAGAGGTTCTGAGCTTTGTAACGGCATGTCTGATATGCATGGAATGACGGAGTATATGGCGTTTCGGTTTCGGTAATGATGTAGTTTTTTTTTTTGCGGGTTTGGGCGTAATCTATTTATCCACGGAGAATCAACGCATCAAAGTAATTCGAGTTCTTCCTTCAGTCCCGACTTGAGACCAAAATGCATAAGGCGCAGGTATTTATGATTATCATATCTGGGTATCATTTCGTAAAAAAATAAAAAATAAATAAAAAAAACATTTTTTTCCGGGCACCAAATACATGGTAAAGATGGTTGGCTAATCACAGCACCAGATGCATGATTCGTCTCATCATTTGACGAGCACATCGACAACGTCCCTGTCTTCAATCCCCGCATCCCCAACAGTGTCGTTCTCGGCGAGCTTGTCGCCGTCAAACATGATGACGACCTCCTTGTCCGCCGGAATCTTGCGTACGTTGCGAAAGGCGGCGACGAGCTCACTAATCTCAGTATCAGCCTTCGCTGAAGCCTTGACCTGATCTAAGTTTTTGGCTTTCAGAAAGATGCGTATCTTTTCAGAACTCTTGACATCTTGCGCCTGGGTCTCGTCCTGTCCATCGGCGGCAGGATTCTGGCCGGGTTCACCCTCGTCTGATATCGTCTGGTAGAGGTCTTTTTGCCGTTGCCTTTCTAGCTGCTGCATCCACTCGGCATAGATCTCCTCGGTGAACAGCTCAAAGTGGAGCTGGCCGTTGACGGTCACGCCGTCGTTGGCATGTCCTGGGCCCGTTTTTGAAAAGTCGCCGTGTGCATCCGGCATGACGCCGAGCGACATAAGCGTGGAGGAGCCATACAGCCGTCTGTCTTTCCACACCAGGAACGCCCCCTTTTCCTCCTCGTCGGTCAGCGGCCGGCCTCTGGAGGCCGAGAACGCCACGACCGTGTCCCGCAGTATTTTGATGGGCTTGCGCATCACCGTATTGATGACGACGGGGTGCATTTTGGGCGGAGGAAGCCTCGACGTCACAAAGACTTGGATGGTCCGTTCCTCGATTGGCTTTGTGCCCCTGGCAGATTCGGCGGCTGCACGGGCGGCCTTTTGGTTTTCCCGACGCTCCCGCGCGGCGACGACAAAGTGGGCAAACTCGTTGTCTTCGTCATCCGGGCCGTCGGTAGCTGGCGCGACTTCTTCGAGATGGTCATCTATCTCTATCGGTGTTGTAGTGGTTGCCTGCTGCTCCGTCCGAGTCGGCGACGCTGCTGGATCTTTGGTCCCTGCTGGCGGCTTCCTGCTAGCGGTGGGCCTGGGGACATAATCGTCGTCCGAGTCGGATATTACGATGGAGCTGCTCGGAGCTGGTCTCACGGATGCACGCCTCGATGGCGTTGCGCTGGTGGGGGAGGCGGTTGCTTTGCCCTTGCCCAAGTCGCATTGGGCGGATCGCCGCCCAGAAGAGGTTAACAGTGACTTGTCTTTTGTCGGTGGTGGGGTGAGCGGTTTCTCATCTCGCCTGTACGGTTATACGTTGGTCAACCCAGCTCCAAAAAAAAATACTACTCCATCTTGCGTGACAAGTCCCAAGAGTGTGAGCTAGGTCCTCACCTCATGCGAATGCGCTCCTTTTCATCCTCCGATACATCATAAAGATCCGACTTTGGAGATGTGCCGTCTGCCGATGGCGAGATTTTTCGGCGTTTTCGATCACTCGATTCTTCTGATTTTTGTGTTTCTGCTGCCAGTTCCTCCTCTCGGTCCTTGACGAACACGGGGAAAAAGTCCTTGGAGCGCTTGAATAGGTCCAAGCCGTCGTCGTCCTCGTCCAGATTGATTGTGGTTGAGACCCCATCGCTCTGCCCCGTCGTGCCCGTGGCATCCGGTGCTGATTTTGTACCAGACTTTACCTTGCGCTTTTTGAACAGAGGCCTTTTTGGCTTGGATGCTGTCGACGTCTCGGGCACATCGTGGTCGTCCATTTAATGCTCAGGGGGCTAGAGGCATCCACTCGGCGCTTTGGAGAATTTCACGACTCCTGTCGCCAGTCTAGACCAGATAGCTGGCCTGTAAAGGTAAGGGGGGGAGGTTGACCCCAAGCAGTTAATTACACGTCACGACAGTCCTTGTTGCGTGGTGCTGGTCACGTCGTAAAACGCGATGATTGATTCGGACTATTTGACAGCTGTTACAAGCAAAATAACTTCCTCCCGCGACCCAAAAAAAAAACGGCTGTCTTGCTGTTGAAACTTTTGAGCATTGAGAGCTAGAAGCGATAATTATGCGGCTGACAAACAGCGATGGCGGCACGGCAGGTTGGACCAACGCGACTTTGTTGGTGATGCACGCAACAAACAAATTCGATTGATTCAGTGGTTGCTGAGGTAGCCCCACTCAAACTTGCCTGGATTTTACCAGCACATCTGAAGTGCCCAAAACTGGCAGAGAGGGGTACCACGGTTGCCAATCCGCCTGCAGTACTTTTGGGTCTTTGAGTGGTGGCCTTGTTCGCGAGGCAACCAGATCTTGAAAAGAAATTCAGAAATCCCCCAATTTCCATTGGGTTTAACGGCCACGCACCTGACCCACAATTGCCGAGGTACCACACCCGTTTTAGACAGCAATTCGCTTGAACCATCTCGGGCCATCCGCCTTGTTAACCGGGGAGCCGGGCATTCTTGTCGTTGTGACTTTGAATTTATGGATGACATGGGTGTGCTCGGATTCGTCTGTCTTGTGAAAAAACAAAAGGAAGGAAGGAAGGAATAAAGTAACCTGATCAGAAGCTAGCTCGCTCTTCAGGTACGATATTATCAATGTTATTTTAAATTAGCTGCCATGTGCTAGTTCTCCCTTCCTTAACCAATCCGTTTCCCTCCCATTTGTCATCGTTCTGGCTTTTCACTGTTCACTGATCGACCGACTCTGGACTAAATCAGGCCGTTACCATCCAACATACGAAAATCATAACTTTGCACTGTGAGGCGGTCCATCGCGCACCAGATACAACCATGGCAACAGAATATATGAGCGCCGTCTGGAAAGAGGGCATTTTTAGTAGGCCTCAATTCTTACTTTCTCCACGCCACGATACTAGATGGGCAAGTAACATGTACACAACACATATCCGGTCTAACCAAAATGAATAGAGGACCGAGTAATTTTTGTGACGGGTGGTGCTGGCGATATCTGCAGTGCGCAAACAAAAGCCATCGTTCACCTCGGAGCCAATGCCTGCATTATCGGCCGCAACGTCGAGAAGACTGAGAGGGTTGCTAGGGAAATCGCTCAGGTTCGACCAGGGGCCAGGGTCATTGGCATTGGAGCAGTCGACGTCAGAAAGGTTTGTTGTTTCTCTCTCTCTCTCTCTCTCTCTCTCTCTCTCTCTCTCTCTCTCTCTCTCTCTCTCTTCAATGTTTTATTTTTATTTTTTAAACTGACACAATTGCAGTTTGAGGACCTCAAGAAGGCGGCAGATCGCTGCGTCAGCGAGCTGGGCGCCATCGACTTTGTCATTGCCGGAGCGGCGGGTAACTTTGTGGCGCCCATCTCGGCCCTGACGCCCAACGGGTTCAAGTCAGTCATCGACATTGACACCATAGGCACCTTCAACACTATCAAGGCGACGGTGCCGCACCTCGTGGCCTCGGCGTCGCGGAACCCGAACCCCAGCCCGACGGGGCAGACGGGAGGGCGCATCATCTACGTCTCGGCGACCTTTCACTACACGGGCGTGCCGCTCCAGGCGCACGTCTCGGCGGCAAAGGCGGGTGTCGACAGCCTCATGGCATCGGTGGCGCTCGAATACGGCCCGCTGGGCATCACGAGCAACGTCATCTCACCCGGTGGTATCGAGGGAACCGAGGGCATGGAGCGCCTGTCCAGCGGTGAAGTTAACAAGGACCCGAAGCTGGGCGGGGCTGCGGTCCCAACTGGCCGCTGGGGAACCAAGCGCGACATTGGCGACGCGACCATCTTCCTCTTCAGCGAGGCGGGCAATTACGTCAACGGCCACTGCCTGGTGGTCGACGGTGCTGCTTGGAGGGGTACCAACGCGGGCGTCGGCCTGGACCCGGGCATGAAGTACCCCGACTTTATCCTCAAGGGAGAGTTTTCCAAACATATCAAGTCTGGAAGGAAATCGAAGCTTTGATTTATTGTCCCTTTAACCTTTAATTCATTAAAAAGTTTTATGGCCTAGAGACGGAATTACCCTTGACTTTGGCCCAGCTCAGCATGGGGCTGGGCTTGATCAGAATCAACTTTCAATATACGACGATATTATGATTAAATAACGCATCTATTACGGTGCTTACCGGATTTGGCTCGGGCTTTTGTGGGGTTTTTTTTATTTTTTATTTTTTGTCAGTTGTCGAGGGATATTCCGCGGCCTTTTACCCCCGGCACTTTGGACTATGTTCTACCGGATATTATGACACGAACAGCTGCGAGGAACAAACAGACCCATTACAGATGGACGGTTGGGGCCGAGACAACCCTACGATTGGGCATTCGGTTAAGATACCAGTGGGGTCTGCCTCTAAGATCGCGCTTATCAAGGCGGCTGTCGACTCACAATGGGGATGATCCATTTCTATCTGTCTGCTTTTTTGTTCAAATTTGTCTTTTCCGGAATCCACGGCCGGTATCGCTGTCATTCACTGGCTGCTGCGGATCCGAATATCCTCTCTATTTGCGGAGTCCCTAACAAATGCAGTCGTAAAACAGGATAGATGCATAGCTTTTCCAGGGTTACGGGCAGCCCAGGCATCTAGACTAACTCGGAGGGGTATAGAACGAGCGAATACTCATAGAGGTCTAGGTAATCCAATGCAAACCACTATTAAAGCCGTCGCCAAGCCCTCCTGTTATTCCCTTCCGAGTTGTACTCACTCCATCTCGAGCACTTCTTTGCCACATCTGCATTGACTTTTTTGGGGCAGATATTTTTGACGTTGACAAATAAGCCTTGCTCGTCACGGTCAGCGTCGACTAACTTGGAACAATGCAGCTCAAGACCAAGGCTCAGCTGTCTGCCATCCTGGGGCTGCTGCTTCCCACCCTGGCCGCAGCCGAGACCGTGCTGGGCATCTTTGTCTTCCACCGCCATGGAGACCGCACAGCAAAGTCTACTCCGCCAACCAAGCTGACGGCCCTTGGCGCCGACCAGATGCACAGCTCGGGAGAGTACTACCGGTCGCTTTATGTCGCCAGCAACGCCACCAGCCGCATCGCCGGCATCTCGTCAGACGTCGCCGTCAACTCGCAGCTCAACGTCGTCAGCCCCATCGACGTCGTGCTGCAGAACAGCGGCCAGGCCTTCCTCCAGGGGCTCTACCCGCCCACCACGGCTGACATCCAGACCCTGGCCGACGGCAGAACGGTGCAGTCGACGCTCGGCGGCTACCAGTACATCCCCGTCAACTCCCTCACCACAGCCGCCACGCCCAGCGGTGCTGAGAATGACGCTTGGCTTCAGTCCGGCAGCGGCTGCGCAAAGGCCGTCGCCAGCTCCAACTCGTACTTTGCCAGCCGTGACTACCTCGACACGCTCGAGAGCACCCGTGACTTTTACCAGAGCCTGATGCCTGCTATAAACCGCACCTTCAAGTCCGATGCAGCCAACTTCAAGAATGGCTATGCCAGTAAGCCTCTTTTTCTCCTCTCCTCTTTTCTGATTCTCTGCCCACTCGCCACTTGCGCGCTGTAAACTGCAGAAACTAAAACCGAGGCTGACAAAAACCCAAAAAAAAAAACACCAGTCTACGACCTCATCAACGTCGCTCAGATCCACAACGCATCCTACCAAGGCCGCAACCTGATGACGGACGCGGTCCTCCACCAGCTCTACACGCGCGCGAGCCAGCTCGAGTGGAACCTGGCCTTCAACGCCTCGGAGCCCGCGCGGGCCATCGCAGGCGCGACGCTCGCGGGCCAGGCGCTGCGGTCCCTCAACGCGACGCTGCAGCGGCCCGCGTCCTCGCCGCGCGTCGAGGTGCAGTTCGGTGCCTACGCCACCTTCTCGTCCTTCTTCGGCCTGGCCGGCCTGCACGAGCTGGGCGCCGACTTCACCGGCATCGTCGACTACGCCAGCAGCATGTCGTTTGAGCTGGTCACGAACGCGTCCGTCCCGGCCGCCGCCGGCGGTGCAGCCGTCAGCCCGGACGACGTGAGCGTGCGCTTTCGCTTCGCCAACGGCTCCGCGTCCGCCCGGTCCCCGCCGCAGGCTTACCCGCTGTTCGGGCCCGGCGAGTCCCTGATGCCGTGGTCGGCCTTCCGGAGCAACATGGAAAGGATCGCCGTTATGGACACGGCGCGCTGGTGCGAGGTGTGCGGACCCGCGTCTTCTGGTTGCGCTGCCGGCGCGGTTGGCGCTGCTTCGGGCGGGAGCGACGGTACCATCACCAAGGCCGTTGCCGGTGCAATCGGCGCTTTGGTCACTCTTGGCTTGGTGCTTGTCACGGGTGGGCTTTTCATGGGTGTCGGGGGTCTGCGGCTCGTCAAGAAGCGGGACTTGGTGCCCGCGCCGGCGTCTGACAAGATGAGTGTTTGAAGCCGGCTTTCCAACATTGCCCTGAGGAAATATCCCGGGTGCAGCATGCTACTTGCCCGGGCTCAAGATGAGGGGGATCACGGCGTTATGCCGGATGAAATTTTGTTACGAAAGTTGGGATCAATATCATGATTTGTATATCATCCATCATAAAAGCTTAACAAAGTCATATTCAATGCCCTCCAGAAAAATAAAAATAAAAAGACAATCATTGACGGGGGTACAAAGGGCATTTAAAACTAGGGACATATTGAAGAAAACAGGACAGCACCGACAACAAAGAAAAACAAAAAAAAAAAAGGACTTTCAAGCTTGAGCGCTAACCTCAGGGGCGACAGCCGGCACCGCGGGGGCAGCAGCAACGGGGACAGGCGCCTCCTTGGCGACGGGCTCGTCCTCGCCGTCCTCCTTCATGCCGCCTAGGATCATGGACTTGGGAGCCATGGCCTGCCAGAGCTCCGGGTCGGTGAAGGCCTTGAACTTCTCGTCGTGCCACTGGCCGGCCGTGATGAAGCGGCCCTCCGAGTCCTGGAACATGGTGTCGTCCTCGGCGCGGAGGAAGTAGGCGATGGAGTAGCGGTGCTCCGAGGGGTCAAAGGGCACGACGCGGTGGATGCACGACTGCATCTTCATGCCGCTGGCGAACCGGAGGGAGTCACCGACGTGCACAAAGGCGCAGCCGGGCTTGGGCGCCACGAAGCCCATCTCGCGCGCGCCGCAGACTCCCGGCGGTCGGATCTGCAGGCCCCATTGCTCCGAGAATAGGAGCGTGAGCGAGCTGATGTCGGTGTGCTTCTGGTGGCCCATGCTGTTCTCGTCCAGGGAGTCCGAGGGGAGGTAGTGCATCATTGAGAGCTGGTAGCAGTAGATTCTGTCAGCAGTTGAGGAGAGAGATTGTCAAATGCATGCACGCGGCAACAACACTCACCGTCGTGGTCGAGGGCCTCTCGTTACGGTGCGACATCTCAAAGCGGGAGGCGCCAGTCAGGTTCATTCCGGTGGACAGAGCAGACAAGATGACCTTGGTGATGGTGTTGCAGCTGCCGATGGCGTTCTCCAGGATCTTCATATCGCTGCTAGTCTTGATGGCGTTGGGGATCTTGGGGCTGTCCCTCTGGATCTCGTCCCGCGAGACCTTGAGCATCTCATAGCCATCCTTGCTGCCGGCCCTGGCTCCGGTACGGCTTCCAACAGGCTCGTAGCTATCGAGCCATGACAAGAGGAAGTTAGTATATGCATTCTTTATGGGGACTTGCTCAGGGAGACAAAAAAGAAAAAAAAAAGAAAAAAAAGATAAAGAAAGACTCACCCCAAATGAGACGAGATCAACCCAAATTCATTCTTGGCCTCAATGGGCATCTCAAAAAAGCGGTGCATGAGGTCGAGGGTCTCCTTCTGGTCGGCAAGCATCCTCCTGCCCTCAATTCCCTTCAAGTCAAGGTAGAAGTAACCCTCCTCCAAGCAGGCATTGAGGACCTTCTCGATCTCTGCAGTGTCCTGGGAGAGGAGCCGACCATAGTCGATGGTCTGCATGGGCCAGACGGGCACCCTCTTGCCCTGCCACTCGACAGTCTCGGGCATATCCGTGTTGACAACCATGATGATAGTATGAGGATGATTGATAATATGTTTGTTGACAGGTGTTTTTGAAAGGACGGTGTTCATGTCAGATTCCAGGGTTGTTTGGACATCATAGAGGGGCATTCGCTTATATATGCCTCCCTATCCACCCACCCACTTCTCGAGTCCACCATCCCATTTGTCCTAACTAGCCAAGGTTTGTTTGCCAGGCTTGTCAGTGTAATGCACAGAGGCGCTTCAGTTTTCTGGTCTGACGAATTGGTTACTCGGGACTAATTGCTTGGGAACCCCGCTTCCTCCACTCCCCACGATAAGTCAGTCCCCGCGGGTTCTTTGATGTGCGTCTTACACACATTCGATAGATTGGGGGGGAAAACGTACAACAAGAACAAAGACCAAGACGTACATATCACATCCCGGAAGTTTCCCATTCACAACATCCCGCCTGATATGCGCTCTTTTATTCCTGCAACTTGCAATCTACCTTCCGTCTTGGGTTGCAGCGGTTAGTCTCCCTATGAATGAATGCATCGCCACCTCGGCAGATGGCGGATAAACCTACCCGTCCGTCAAGCTCTGATTGGGTTCATCTCCGAAACCCCTCACGCTGGCATGGCTTGGCGGAAAGCGTCCAGCCTCATCATTGCCTGGCCCACCTCGGATGCACCTGTAGCAACCCCACGTATCGAATACTGCTTGCACGGTAGGATTACTGTAGAAACCACGCTCAAGTCGAAGCCCCTCCTCGCAATTTCTCAAATCAGCCGTAGCGAACCAAACACCGGACCTCGATGCTCTGCCGGCTGTCTAGATGCGCGGTGCTCGGATCCTCAAACGCCGAGTGCAGAGCCCTCCGCGCAACGCCTGTCGTGTCCGAGTCGAAACACTTTATGAGCAGCACATCCTGTGGCGTCATGGACCGCTTGTAGTGCCAGCGGTGCTCCGGGTTGTGGCGGACCACCCACTGCTCCCCCTCAAAGTCGTCCTCGACCATGATGGCCGCGACCAGGTCCTGGTCTGGGACGGTGGACGAGTCCGCCACCGCGATGGGGTCCTTTCGTATAGTCTCTATGGGCCGCCAGACGTTGATGATCTGATACCGACGCTTGACAAGCTCGTCGGCCTCGTCGGGGAACTCCCAGCGCAGCCTGAGCTCGGCGCCGTGGTACGACTGGTCGACGTGAGTCTTTGTGACGGGCCCGCGGTTCTTGAGGTTCTGCAGCCCCAAGTGGTGCCACTGCGTAGGTCCCCGGCGCACCTTGTGGTTGAAGACGCGGACGCTTTCGGCGCCAGTGATGGACTTGAGCAGCTCCTCGCACTCGCGGTAGTAGACGGACCTTATGCTGGCCTCGTCGGTGAAATCCTTCTCCTGGCTCTCATGGTGGCAGTACTGGAATCCATGGCCGTCGAGGCTGTACTTGTCCTCGTCGCCAGTGATGTCGTGTATAACGAAGGGGTGCGCGCGGTGCGGGCGCTCGTTGGTGATGCGTCCTTTACCTATATAAATTGGTGTAGGTTTGGAACCATCCCCAGGGTCGTCCCAGTAATTCAGCGTCGTGGCTACGTTTTGTTTTTCGACTTGCATTTTGGAGGGATGCGTGTCTCTGTGCAGGATGGTGTAAACATGAAGAATGGAGCTCAGTTCCTTGAGATGCACCCCTTGTTGATGACTTGGGTTTACTGCCTATTTTGGCATTGACCAGTGGAGGAAGATGCACCCATCCGGGTGCTATCGGCAACAAACTCCAGGGGGTTTTACTAGGCCTAGACCCCGCAGCTTCTAGCCGAGCGTGCCGCCTGCAACCACTAAATGACAGTCCGCCCAGCGGAGTGGGGCCGTAGCACCACGATGGATTGATTCGTGTCTTGCTTGCATGAAATCTGTGGAGTTCAACACTACGACAAACCCAGTTAATCAACGCCCAGCTCTACCAAAGTAAAGTCACAATTGACAAAATACACTCTTTATCCGAGCGCCAGCAAAAATCCGGAAGATTTCCAACCGAAAAAAGCTGGCGGCCAGCCCCGTGTCTCCTGGCTTCCTTGATGAGACGACCATGGAAGAGATCGACGGTTTCGTCTGGGTCGATGCGCCGCCGAGAAGCCATTGCTGGAATGAAACCAATAAAAACCCCGACAACGATGGCCTAACCTGCAGGATCTCCGCCATCGAGGAAGCGTTGAAGCCATTGAAAGCAAGTCTATGGTCCTTGAACAAGTATATCCACGAGCACCCTGAGTTGGGCTACGAAGAGCACAAGACACACGATGCGTTGACTGCTTTCATGCAGCGCCAAAAAGGCTGGCAGGTCACTAGGTCAGCCTTTGGCATCGAGACTGCTTGGACTGCTGTTTATAGTTCTCAAAGTCCAGGGCCAGTCGTTGCCTTCAATGCTGAGATGGGTATGATCCAAGAAGTGCTGCCGATTCTCAAATGCATTCTTGAATGCTAAAGAAATCTGTCACTGACACGACAAACAGATGCCTTGCCAGGCCTTGGTCATGCATGCGGTCACAACCTCATAGCCATAGCGTCTGTTGCTGCCGGTCTGGCAACCGCTGAAGTTATGCGCGGGTTTCATCTTCCAGGAAAGGTCGTGATCATAGGGACACCCGCGGAGGAAGGTGGAGGCGGCAAGATAAAGCTTCTCAAAGCAGGCGCCTATGCAGGCGTCGATGTCTCCCTCATATCTCACCCCAGCATCGTCAATAACAGCCCAATGGTCAGGACTACGGCGTTTTCCAAGGTAGAAGTGGAGTATCACGGGCGTTCAGCTCATGCTGCCAACAGCCCTTGGCTCGGCATCAACGCCTTGGACGCACTAATCGTCGCCTACAACTCCATCTCGGTCCTCCGACAGCAGACACAGCCTGGAGATGTCATAGGGCTGCAGATCACCAACGGCGGCAACGCGCCAAATGTCATTCATGCTTTTTCTGCAGGCAAGGTAGTTCTCAGAGCCACCAGCGCCTCCAGGCTACAAGACTTGCAGCGTAAAGTCGAGGCTTGTTTCCGCGCGGGAGCCGAGGCCACGGGTGCAAGATTGGAGATCAAGAAAACTCCAGGATACAAGGACCATGTGCCGAACCGTGTCATGGCAGCATCCTACACTAAATACTGGGAGGCGTTGCCGGATATGCCAGGGCCGCGCATACCCCCAGACGGCCAGCTCACTTTTGTCAAGGCGAGTACTGATCAAGGAGACATCAGTTATTCTATGCCGAGCCTGAATGCTAGCTTTGCAATTCCCCCCGGACCCAAAGGAGGCCCTCCGCACAGTCCAGATTTCGAAAAAGCATCATCTACAGAGGCAGCTTTTGACAGAGCCATGAGAGTTGGGAAGGCCATGGCAGGCACTGCAGTTGACTTGTTTGCCGACCCTGAGTTGTTGGACAAAGTCAGGGCCCAATGGAGGCGTGACATGGCAGCTGCGAGCTGATTGATTGCTTCCCGTGACTTGCAAGACTTCAACAAGTTCTAGGGGTCTGGAACTATCTTTCCAGTAGGCTGAAATCTTTGTCACTATATCTGTGCTACCACAGGCGTCAGCACCCATGGGGCGCCAATCAATGGGGCCGGAAGATGCTGCTCCGCGTGCTGTTGAAAATTATTTATTTCGGCAACATGCACCCTGACAGACGGGATGCCACACCTACATCTTCAAGAAGTCTGGGCTTTCACTCCAAAGTATAGTGGCTTAATTGCGTCTGGTTTATACAATATGCAATCCTCTCGCACACCTGATGCTGCGAGGAGATCAGCTACCAGAACAACCAGTTCCTCGCGACATACAGGAGACGCGAGGTCCAGGACTTTGTGAGACCAGTATGTGCGAATTAATATCGACAGGTTTACCTGCCTCCGGCTATTGTTCAATTTAAATTGAGCAAACCTCAAGGGAGGAGACATTGCCCGACTCTCTTCCCCAGGAACACATGCGGAGCGAGCAAGCGGAGGCATGTCCAGCCTGCTTGAGTCTATCTAACAATATAAGTTGACTATTATGCAGATTGACGACAGCTATGGGCCTCGCTACAGGAAACCTTGGCCAGCTTTTCTGTTGTCGACTCATTTGATACAAGCGTTTCCTTTGACCAGCCCTTGATCAAAGTCATAATTGGAAATTGCTCATCCCAACACCCTTCTTTGCTTTGAGATGTAGACCTTTTTTCGCTGATGGCAGCAAAGACAGTGTTGCCGAAATCTAAAGACGGTTAAATTTGTGTTGCTATAACTGAGGACTCGCTTGAGGAGCTTAACTATGCAACCAAATATGATAAACTTCATATTGTGCACGAACGCTGACAAGACCTACCTGGGTTCAACACGTTGCACCTGGCCCTCGCAACCGGAGCTGAAATCTCTTTAATCGTTGCATATCCGAGGGTACCGACAAAAGCACAACAAAAACATCGACGGGGTGGTGGACTGAGCTACTATTATTTAGTAGCTATATGCTCCCGACCGGAGCAGTTTTAGCCATAGAACTACCAGGGCGAGACCTGTCTACATTCTGCCTACGCCATGGGCAACCAGGCCGGATCAAGGCCATACTCGCTCTGGATCCGTTGCCTGCACGCAAGCTAGACAAGGGCGGCTGTTCCGTGTTGTGGCATGCGGCGTCTGCGGATACGCAAACTGATGATCCGGCCTCTCAGTATCGAGTTTGCCATCGAGACGGCGTGCAAGTAGGAGACTCTGATGCTCTCAAGGTGCTGCTGCGATTCGGGGCCAGGGTTGATGTAAAAGCGCCTGGATTCGGCCTCACCCCTGCACATCTGGCGGCCATGTTTGGACACCACGAGTGCCTTGAGCGCGCCATCCGTCATGCTTATGATGCTGTAGGCAAAGGCCTGGAAGGTAGAAAGATGTGCTGCACGCCGTTGCACCGCGGCGTGGTCAATGGGCGTACCAAGTACGTCGAGTTGCCGCTCGAGGCTGGCGTCGACGTGTCGCGCCCCTGTGAGTGCGGCGCACTCGACCAAGAAGCCTGAATCGTTTGGCGTGATCACTGCCAACGAGTTGCCCGAAATATTACGGCTCAGAGGGGCTTCGACCAGAGAGCAAAGCTAGGTTCTCAGCACAGGTGGGAAGCGGCCAAAAGCCAACTCGTTACCCGGGCTACCGGTTTCGAACATGGCAAAAGACTTGTCGTAAGATCGGCCTCAGCTTCGGGTTGCACGGTTCTCGTGCCAAAGCAAAGTCATCATAACCCGGCAGGCTTTCCGCAACTCCAAATACCAACGCATATAGAGGCTGATTACGATACAACCTCTGTCAGTGCATAGCCCTACGAACTGCTGAAAGGACATGGGGCTCTCATTGAGCTGGAACGGACCGTGCATCGATATCCGGCCACCCAGCACGCCGGGCCCTCGGTCCTGACCTGGGCGTGGCGGGTAGTTGATGAGAATGAACGACTTTTGATGCTACACCTGGCGGCTTTTAGACTTGGCGTGTATATCACTGTATAAACTCAACTTTCTTCGATGCCATCACTGTTGCAGGCGGACACCATTAGGCCATGGAGCTGTTGGGTGCTAATTTTCACGGGACCAAAGGATGTAAAAAAATATGCCTCTCTCTATTTGGAGTGAAGCCACAACTGCAAAAGTTCCGCGCTGAAAAACCAAGCAGCCCTCTTCTCGGTTCCAAGATTTAAATGGTGGAGAAAAAAATAATGGTCAAAATGAAATGGTGAGTTGCATCAGCCGTGAATCGAACACGGGGCCCATCGAGTGTATTCGTAGAATGGCAACGATGGATTTTACCACTAAACCACTGATGCTAGTCATATGACTCGTGTTGACAGGGTCCAGACTGTTTACTCATATTGATGGTCGACCTGAATTAGTCTGGGGACCGGGTCGTTAACAGCGTCATGGCTAACTTGGAGCAGTTTCCGATCTGTTCATGTCTCATTAGCTCTGGTTGCCTGATGAAGAATATGTGCAAAAAACCCTAGCCACGTAAATCTGTGGGGCATTATTGAAAAAAAAAAAAAAAAACACCTATCTCAACAGCTGGCAACTAGTTCCTTGAGCTGCAAGTTCAAGTGCACCTCCCATATGAACTACGCTGTATGATGACTTTGAGAACAATTTTCTCGATGATAGTGGTGGTTGTTCTTGCATTCGTGATAGAAAAAGGGGAACATGTACTATGTGTTTGTGCCTTTCTTTTCGCGTTTAATTTTCGGGAAAGAAAAAAAAAAAGAGAAGGAACTTCATCTGTGATATATAGGGGCAATGACACGGACGGCGAGGCCGTGGCAAACCAAGAACATACGGCCCTGTTCTTATCTCAAGCAGTATACATGGGGAAACACATATGGGTTGGATCCTGCAAAAGAGCACAACACTGGGGTAATGGTGGGGCTCGTAACAGTCACCGTCGACACTAATGCAAGCCGAGTTGCGAGCAGCAGCCTTGAGGGTGGATCTGGTTGATATATTGCGGTTATGTCAGCAGGAGGATGATCCAAACTACCTCCATAGTTTGTGGGATGTCGCACGTCAAAACTGTCATACTATGCCGATGATCTCCTGCTAAATATATTAAAATCCTCGAGCCTAAGGAACTCAGGATGCCAAATTCCCCATACATTGGCCCATTTTCAAGCTTGCAAACCGCTAAAACTATCCAAGACAAGAGGCTTTACATGCTTGGCAGTGCTAGAACCTTGGCAAAGATGAGATTGGAGTCACGACATTTTTGTACAGCATCTGTGACGAGGGAATCTACTGTTCACACCTTTCAGTCGACAACCTCGAATGCCATGCTCACAAAATGAGCTCAAGCCTGTTAATGTATACTCGCTGGTAAAGGTTCCCCAGGTACTGCTCGATGGCGACACCGTAAGCCTCAAGGCTCGTTTCTTGTGCTTCTGTAACCCCGGATCTATACGAGCAATTCCGCCCGTGTAGTATATGCATCTTCAAAGGGGAAAAAAGCCTACAGTTACATTGTGTTTGCGGGGACGACTCGCCAGTGACAATGACAGCAGGAAAGTAGACTAACAGGCTATCTTGGGTAATCGGACTCGGTACCCCTGATCTGCGCGTTGTAGGACAGGCAAGAACAAAGGAGCTTGCAGTCCACACCAACGTACGACGTCTGTGATTCTCCAGAGTATCATGGATATCATAACTCATCAGAAGGTTGATCAAAGCTGACGACGTGCCAAAACAATGGTAACTTTTGCTAGGGCTTCCAGTATGATTTGCTTCGTAAGCTCAACACGCCATGCAAAGACTTGAGGGTACCGTGTCACCAGGGCAGCGTTATGGCGAAAGCCACATGAGACCTTGGTATGCGTGAGGTAGTTCGATATGTAGGAGTGACTTGACATATGGAAGTGATAGCGAGTACGACTAGGACCTCCGTAGTGATCTCGCCGGCAGCTTGAGGGGGTTGATAGGAACGCAGAACGGGGATGGCATCAAGGGGATGCAGTTGAAATCTATGAGGGGTGATGGGAGGATAGCTAGATGGTTCGAGTGCGCAAAAGGGCGTGAGGAGGTGTACGAATACCACAAGTAGGTGTAAGGGTATGCGCAGCAGGGAGGGGTGTACCGCGGTTGCGCGACTGCGTGTGAGGGTGTGGGTGTGGGTGTGTGAGACACTGTGTGTGCAGATGTAGGCAGAAGAGCGACGGGGAAAAGTGGGTCAGGCGAGCCAGCGACATAAAAAAACCCCAGCCCTCAGGCTTATAAACCACCCCTTCCCTCACCTTGACCATCCACTCTTGCTTCTCTTCTTCCCATTATCATACCAAACCCAAAGAGACCTGAACAGTTTCATCCAAATTCAACAGTTGGCTTTCAAGATTCACTAGAATCCATCAGGAGACCATCCAGCACATATCCTGCTTGACTTCCATTCAGTATCAGTCACGCCTGCTGCCCCCCTTTCTGTTGCAGCCCCTTTGTGACCTCCCCAGCACTGCTGGTCCTGGCATCTTCACTCGTCGAACGTCACGGTCACCCCAGAAGTAACCGGTGTCAGCTTGTACTTCCTCGCAATGGCGTACTCGTACCACCAGTACCACGAGGCGCAGACCTATCCCATTGATTACCAATATGACCACCGGCAACCACTGCACAGCTCGACCCGAGAGCGCCCACGAACCTTGGACACTCGTCCTCATGCCCCTCGCCGTCTGCAGCACGGGTATTCCCACGAGACTGGAGCGTACATATATGACGTCGGCTCATATCGGGAAGACGACCCTTACCGGATGCACAGGTCGACGCAGTATTACTACTCCACCGAAGAAGGCCGGCCATACGAGCACTCGTCCAGAAGGGATGATGAACGTCGAAGCGAGGCTTCCTCGAGCAGCAGGAGATCCGACAAGAAGGGTTCAAGCAACTCCAGGTCGACAGCAAGCGGGAGCAGCAAACGATCATCGAAGAGCTCAGCGTCACGATCGTCAACGCTGCTCACTCCCCCAGACACGCCGGAAATCGGCAGGTTATCAACTCCAGAACTCGCACCATTGAGCGCAGGTCTGCGCTTCTGCGACTGTGGGTGCAGTGACGGGTACCACGAGGAGGAAGAAAGGTACCTCAAGGGAAGAGCAGCAATGGACTCGAAGCGTATGTCTTGAATTCATCCCCCTGAGATTGCAACCGGCCAATGCTGACCTCGATGCAGTGCGAAATGCAGCTGAGTACATGGCACGAGGTCATGACCGGCCGAACGGGAGGAGGTGAAAATTGAGAGGCCTCTGTCGAAGGCATCCATTTGCCAATGCAAGTGGACAAAGTCGGGATTGGTGTTTTTTTTTTTTTTTTCTGTCACTGCTATTTTGGGTCGGCGTTGTGGGGCAAATCTGGGTGATGCAAGCGGGCGAGGCGTTCAGGCGTTTGTTTGACCTCATCAGGCGACAGTTGGTTGGTCTAGAGATTGACCACCTATAGACATTGGTTGCCTTTCTTTCCACTGCCACTTTGGTTTTTCACCAAATGTTGATTTCTGTAAAATAAAAGGAGCTATAGGTGCCTCCGAAGAATCTGTAAAATTATTATTGTTGCAGTTCGAGCCCGTGACGCAAGTTCTATGCTGTGCATGAGCAAGGTGACAGGCAGGCCGAATTCGACGGGGTCAAGAGGGAGGCCGCCGTCGGTAAGGCTCGACGTTCGCGTTGTGTAGCAGCACAGTTGAACGTATGGCCCCAATCTTCCAGGCAGAAACGCCCCACAATTATCGGGTTCTGGCCAGTCACAGGCCTTCCTTGGTAGTGCGGGCTCGCCTGATGGGTATTCTCATGATCGCGGACATGATTGAATCTCTGTTATCTGCAGGCACGGGTTTTAGGTCGCTCACCAGCGCAATGGGTCGCTTTTCCTAGGACAGCGTACCTGGGTTGCCTTACCAAGGCTAACGATTACCGAATTAGAATATTCAATTCGTTTTCTCATTGTCGAATTGAGTTTCAGGTGTGGCTACGCAAACGGTCTACGCAAACAGTCCTACAGCTCTTTTGCCTACGCCTGGGAATGCGCCGATGCGCAATCAAGGACGTTTGAAGGACTTTTGTAGTACTCGTGTGGGGTCTCCTCGCAGAGAGAGTCCAAGACTCTGGAATTCCCCAAAACTCTGTCGTAATTGCACTGTGCGAATAGGACAATTCTGCAGTAGTTTTTGCGGTAACTGTGCAATTAGCTGGATGCACTCACTGTCAAGTAGTTATCACAGAGTGCTTTCGTATTGACCCACAAGTATGCTGCCAAGCCGCATACATGTACCGACAATCCTCGGCGATGATTGAGAAATATTTTGATGAGTCATCTATCGCGGCAGGCGGCTCAAAGATTCGACTCACATTAATTGGAGTGACAGCTACCCCAAATCCTTCGAACCAGCCCTGGGTAAGGAGTCACCACTGGCACTAGCGACTCGCACTGCAGCGTGCTCGCATCTTCACTACGAACCACAAAGACGGCTACCTGCTTGCGTGAGGAGTCATTGACAATTCAGGGGGGAAAAGAGACAACGAATAGGCGCATAAGGGTTCCTCGACAAATGCAGCCAATCATAGCAACCTGAAAATCAGGTGGTGTAGTAGTGCAAGCGCGGAGAGCTGTAATACATGATGCCAAAATTTGCTTTGTGATTGAATCTGGTGCAGGGTAGCTGCGCTATAGAATACAGTACAGGGGATTTTGGCAAATCCAAGCCACCAACCTAGATCTCCCGTGCGCGAGTTCGCAGTTCTTTGTCTTATTTAGCCATGGAGAGAAGCAACACTCAGTAGAGCTTACGTACCAACCATACCATACTTTAACATCCAATCATGCTCAGTCAAAAAAAAAAGTACTTGCCTGATAAGGATGCAAGCAGACCTCGTGACTAGATGCTGCTTCGCGGCAGTCGGCGATCCGATATCCGAATGCCAAGCCTTATATCCTCAAGCTTTGACACATACGGAACGCTTCATGTGTCGCGCAGTAAGTGGCTGGTGATTTAGCAGATGACCATCGGAAATTATTAGTGATGGTCCAGAAATAAGAAGCATTGTTTCAACGTTCCGGGAGGCACTTGGCCTTGAGTTGTTTAAGCTTTCACCCACGTCATTGTATCCATAATATGTCGCACATGTTTGAGGTCTAGCTGAAACCCATCAATTGATCTTCTAGATCATTTATATACGCCTGACTCCGTTCAACCACATAGGGCTGTGTGGCAACTCCCGGCCGGGGACCCAAGACCGATGGGCCGGCCCCGCCCCGGGAACTCCACAGGGAAAATCTTCCAAGCTGCAAGGGTCACCGGACTGTTGGAACCATGACCAGGGCAGAACGGTTCGTGTCGGCTCGCGGTTGTCGGGACGGCTTCAAGATAATAAAACGTAGCGTAACGAAAACTTACTCGCCAGGACTTTTTTCTTAATACACCGCCCCTTGTTACCGGCCCGTCAAGTCCACGAGGCCAGGCGATCAAATCGGAATGACGTTGGCCAAAGCTCGAATCAACACGGTTCTCATTCAAGTTCAGGCGCTAAACAGATTATATGTTTTCTTTTTCTAAAACGTTCTTTGATTAGGCTTAGGTATTGCGATAGCATTTCCACAGTCCAAGACGTTTCTGTAGCAATCACACTAAACAATCATTGGTTACTTGTTGATTTGACAGATTGTTTGTAGCCCACGGGACTGCACCAACCCTCAAGTCCGTCAAGAGCCATGACGACTTAGACGGTACTCAACCGACACGTCGCAGAGATCATGTCCCACCAAAAGTAAAGCCAACGGAACACTCCACAAGCCATACAAGGACCGCACCAGATATCCCCGGTCCATCCCCGTCTGGTACCAAGCGCTAACGGCACTCGGTATGGGGCAGCCTCTTCTTGGCTGAGTCTTGAACCAGTCCTGACCATGAATTCTTTACTGGCTTACCGCCCCTGGATCCGGGACCTGCCGATCGGGCACCGGCGCTAGAGGCTAACAAAACACAAAAGGGCGATCCCACATTGATTAAATTGTATTGCCAGCCACTTTGTTCATCTTCATTACCTTGTACAAGAATATTCTGACTGAAAAGTTTTGATTTTTGCGGGCTGCTGGAGTAGATCTCTTCGATGGCTCCTTCCTGATACATGCTTTCTTCTCTCCATGTACGTTAGTGATCAAAAGGAACTTATCCGAGTTCTTCGTTTCCATTTATCCATCACCGTCTGTCATCGGTGCTTGAATTCTTGGCCCTTGTTTATATTCTTTAATTTTTCCAACCTGCTTGCCGCCGAAGCGTGAAAAGACAACCAACGTGGAGCCAAAATGGGCATCCGAGTGGCGGCCAAAGCCGTTGGCATTGATCAAGATGCAAAATCACGCCACCATCCCGATGATTTAAAAGCGAGGGCTTTGGAGGCAATCACGCCGCTGGATCCCTTCTTTGAGGAAGACCCAACCGTCAAGGAGTGGCTCCTAGAGCAACGGCCAACACTGGCTGGGACGTTGAGATACATCACAAGTCTTTTCCCCTTTGTCCGGTGGATAGGCCACTACAACTTACAATGGCTCATGGGGGATGTCATCGGCGGCAAGTATTTTAGTAAAAAAAAAAGGGGGTACTCGAAATCACATAGCCATCGCTAATATTAGTTTAAACCAACAGGTATCACGCTCGGGTTTGTTGTTGTCCCTCAAGCGATGGCTTATGCAATCCTTGCCGGCCTTCGTCCAGAGTTTGGACTCTATACCTCGTTCACCGGCGCCACACTTTACTGGCTGTTTGGCACATCAAAAGACATCGCCATCGGAGCCACAGCTGTAGTGTCGCTGCTGGTGGGTAGAATAATAGAGACGGTGCGCGCTGAACACCCTCAGATCGCCCCCGAGGAGGTGTCAAAGACTATTGCGGCCTTGTCCGGATGCTTTCTCTTGCTATTTGGCATGCTCAGGCTGGACTGGTTGATCGAGTTCATCCCACACGTCGCCATTTCAGCCTTTGTCACTGGCGCGTCCATCACCATCACCATCAGCCAGATGCCCACTGTCTTGGGCATTGCCGAAAAGATAAACACCCGCGACGCTCCCTATGCCGTATTTGTCAATACCTGCAAGGCTTTACCAAAGGCTACCGTAGGTGCTGCGGTTGGGCTCACGGCCATCTTAATCTTGCATGCTATCAAGTCGTTCTGTGCTCGGATGGCCGTCAAGCAGAAGCACAAGGCAAAGATGTGGGACACCATCTCATCCGTCAGAATGACGTTTGTGATCCTGCTCTACACGCTGATCAGCTTCATCGTCAATCGGGGCCTATCGCCACAGGAGGCCAAGTTCAAGATACTTGGTCCTGTGCCAACAGGTATGAAACTTGATTCACTGCTAATATATTCATTACGGACCATGAAAGTTACTGACCTATATCCACTGCTACCAGGCTTCAAAGCCGCCGGCACCCCATCTTTCAATCCTGATCTTGTCAAGCTTCTCGCACCTGAACTGCCTGCACTCTTAATCATCTTGATCATCGAGCACATCGCCATTGGCAAGTCTTTTGCTCGACTCAACAACTACACTGTTGTTCCATCCCAGGAGATCATTTCTATTGGCGCCGCAAACCTCCTGGGGCCATTCCTTGGCGGCTACCCAGCTACCGGATCCTTCACTGGTACTGCTGTCCTAAGTAAGGCTGGTGTTCGCACACCCCTTGCAGGAGTGTTCAACGGGTTGATCCTCCTGCTGGCTCTTTATGCCCTCACCTCCGTCTTTTATTTCATCCCTTCAGCGGCGCTGGCTGGCTTGATTGTTCATGCCGTGAGCAACTTGATTACACCACCCGCCACGCTCATCAAGTACTGGCAGCTCGCTCCTCTCGATGTTTTTATATACTTTGTCGGGGTTTTCTTTGCAGTGTTCCTCAGCCTTGAAACTGGAATCTACGCCACCGTGGGCTTGTCGTTTCTCATTCTCCTGTTGCGCATTGCCAGATCTCAGGGGAGATTTCTTGGCCGCGCGAGGATGCATGTTTTATCATCGCATAGCGATGATGGTGGCCGCAGACACAGTGAGGCATCTGAGCATTGGGAGCAGAGACTTCCATCTCAGAGCCCACAGCCGTCTGGCGGTCTGGGCAACGGCTGGGTGAACCACGGCCGCGAGGTCTTTCTGCCGCTTGATCGCCGTGACGGCTCCAACCCAGCCGTGGATGTCGGCTCTGTCTATCCGGGCGTTTTCATCTACAGGTTCACCGAGGGCTGTAACTACCTCAACCAAGCGCAGTGTGTCGATCACATCGTCGCCCATGTTACTGCCCATACCCGAAAGACAAACACGAACGAGTACAAGCGGCCAGGAGTAAGTGCAGCCCAGCGACTGGCTCTATTTTTTTCTGTTTTTTTTTCTTTTTTCTTTCCTTCAGTCGCCATGATACCATGCTAAAATAAAAGTCCTTCAGGATCGTCCATGGAACGAGCCCGCAGTCAAGAAGACCAACCAACCGTCCGACTACCCCAATGAAAATAGTCTTCCCCTTCTCCGCGCCATCATCTGTGACTTCAGCACGGTGAACCATGTCGATAGCTCTGCAGTGGAGGGCTTGATGGACATGCGTGCACAGTTAGACCGCTGGGCAGCACCGGCCGCCGTCGAGTGGCATCTGGCCGGCGTGCGCAGCCGCTGGACGCGCCGGGCGTTAGTTGCCGCCGGGTTCGGCTATCCAAGCGCAGTGACCAGTGGCGGCTTCTGGATACCCGGCTTCGACGTTGGCGCCACCACCTCGCCAGGAAACATTGCGACCGTAGCGGCTGAGGTGCACAGGGAGCACCTAGTCAACCACGCCGGTAAGGACTGTGCCGACATCGCAGACGCCAGAACCCGGGTCAACAGCCTTGAGGACCTGGGAGACTGCGAGCTTGGTTTGGGTGACCGTTTTTCAAGCAGCGGGACTGCTACCCCTGGATCGGTGACGGGCCACCAACGGCATGTATGCAGCGAGGGGCAGGCTGGTGCGTGTGACGGGGCGTCTCGAGGCAAGTACGCACCTGTTTTTGGCATCGACCGGCCCTTCTTCCATGTTGATCTGGTCTCTGCTGCGTCTAATGCGGTAGAGAGTGCGAGGTGGAGAGACAAGATTGGTGAGACGGGACAGTGCTGAGTTGGCAAATATCTTTCTGTCCATATATAGATGCTTTCTTTTTCTTCTTCTCTTTCTGTGGAGAAACACAAGTTATGATGCTAGTGATGATCCTTTTCGAGGCGAGTTTTCGGCGGCATTGCAACGGCGTTTTGGGATCATGCGGAACACAAAATAGCGAAATAGTATATATCAAGACAAGGATAACAATAATTTAAGCCATGTGTTCATCTGACTTTGCAACTGATCTTATCCCATGATCGCACAAGCTTTAGCTTCGAAGTCTTTCAAGAACTACAGTAGAACTACAGTAATTAAAAAGAAGCGTAAGTAGGGTTGCATGGCTGCTTTGAAGTGTGGGCAAACATCCGAAGTATTGTAGTTTGATCTAGACGAGGTATGGGAGTATATGTAATTTACACTGCAAGCAATTGATACTTGTGTTAAGAGCAAAACACCAAATCTTCCCAAAAATGACACTATTGATTAGATACTTGAATTGCTGGGAGAAGTATTCCGAATACTGCTCGGTATTCCATTGAAAAGCATCACGTGAAATGTGGTTATGATTGAGCCTGGATGACTTGGGCTTGGTTGGCGAAACGACGTCATCGGGATCTTTTGGTTAGTGACGGACAGCCCAACCACGTCATCTCATCCCGCTGTAGTTCAGCCATGCAAGAAGACGCCTCAATAATTTGGGTATCACGATATCTAAGCAGTCATCGTCGATCTCAGTCCCGTTCTTTTTCACAGTTTAAGTGAACTGCGACAAACCACTTCCAAGACTGGCTTTTTCCAGCCAACACACACACACACACACACACACACACACACACACACACACATCCAGAGCACATCCCAATCTACAGCTGCACTTAACCCACGTTCCGACATCAGCGTCCAAACGCTGAAGCCATCATCATGGACATACTCCTCTCGCTCCCCGTTCTATCGTACTTTTTTGCACCGTCCATGACTTCATGGTCGACGTCGCTGAACCTACTCTTTTTCTACATGACATGGACGACACTGGTCTTGTCCCACAGCCCACTGCGCATCGAACTGGTGGGCATGTTGGCCATCCGCATAGCGCTATTCCTCGTTCCGTCACTCGTATCACTACTGTTCGACACCCTAATCCCCAGCCTGGCTGAAAGCATCAAGTTCGAGGGCGCCTCATCGCTACCCCCTCGGGACGCCTCCCAACTGGCCCGCACGCTCGGCCTGGTGCTAGTGAACCTCGCGCTCGAAACCTCAGTCCAGGCCGGCATCAGCACGTCCTTCGCGCTCCTCACCAAAAGCCCACTGCTGCAGACCTCGACGACGCTGCCGCTGCCCTGGGCCATCATCAAGCACGCGGGCGCGATGCTGGCAGCCCGCGAGGTCCTCACCTACCTGATCCACCGCTACGTGCTCCACAACCGTAAGGATGGCGGGCGGGTTGCGCGGTGGCACGGCACGTACGGCGCGCACGCCCGGAGCGGCGGCGCCGCGCCCTATTCGCTGCTGCTGTGCGCCGACCACCCCGTCTCGTTCCTGCTGCACCGCTTCGTCCCGCTCTACCTACCGGCGCTGGTGCTGCGCCCGCACCTGCTCACCTTTCTGCTCGTCGCCGCGCTCGCCACCGCCGAGGAGACGCTCGCCATGTCAGGGTACAGCGTCGTGCCGGGCATCTTGATGGGTGGCATCGCGCGGCGCACGGCTGTGCACTGCTGCTGTGGTGGTCCTGGTGGGGGCAGGCAGCAGGGGAATTTTGGTGCGTGGGGGCTTCTGGATTGGGTCTGCGGCACCAGCATCGGGAAGGATGTCATGGCGGATGTCAGGGACGAGGCGGAGAAGCACCGCGTCAAAGAGAGGGGGGAGAAGGCGGCGAGCGATGGGGTTGGGATGATCCAGGGTGGAATTGATGGGTTGAGGAGATCGCAGCGGCACAGGAAGTCGAGAAGGGTGGATTAGGGTCTATGTAGTGCCTTTTCTTTGGTGGTGGTGTTATTTATTTTGTGGGATTTAAAGCATCTAGCATGTAGTAGCAATTGAATGTTTTGGAAGCATGAAGTGCAGATCAAGAAGTGCGTGATGAAAGGGAACTGCAAAAAGAAATCGCTTGCAGTCGGAAATGAGAGTTCGGCTATATAATTCTATTAGTGAGCACGTAATCTCAAGCAAGTTCACAAGAAGAGCATGTGTAGTCCCTCGTGGCGCAATTGGCTAGCGCGTTAGACTGTTATATCTCATAGCAGCTATCTAGAGGCTGGTGGTTCGAGCCCACCCGAGGGAGTATAATTTTGCTATTTTTGTCATCATCCAGCACCTTTCGGTATCCTTTTGATTTTGCAGGTTACGTATATACATACATACACACTCAATTAGACTTAACCCATGCCATTTTCATCAGTTGCTTCAAATGAGTACACATTTATCTTCGCATACTGATTTCAGTAATTTTGGTTGCGTATTAAAAAGACTTGTTGTAAAACGATTATATCCACTGAAATTCCGTCACACCCTCCAAATGAATGGGTCGATGAAGTTTAACGCGCCGCGCGACTCCAAAAAGTCCCTGACCCCACCCTTGGGCAAAAAAAAAAAAAGTTCCCAGGGAGCAATTGAAGAATTTAGCCGTCAGCGACAAACCTTAGAACCATCACCTAACCCACGTACCCAAGGACTGCAGGAGCAGTACTGCACATTCACAATGGCGTCCCCAGATCAGAACATGCCCTTTATTAGGAATCTTGCATCCAGCGGTACGTTATCTGCTTACCAATTGCGCAAACTTTCAACATCGCAGTACAGCTAACAGCTTGCGCCTGGGTACATAGATCGCAAGTTACGCACACAAGCACTCACATCACTTCAAAACTTCCTCTCGTCAAGAAGGTCAACAAACGCACTGGGACCCGTCGAGGTCCTGAAGCTATGGAAAGGTCTCTACTACGCATTATGGATGTGCGACCGTGCCATCCCGCAACAAAACCTCTGCAACGACCTCGCCGGCCTGATGCACCAGCTCCCCCGCGAATCGGTCATCCCCTGGCTGCGCGGCTTCTGGGCGACCATGGCGCGCGAATGGACCAGCATCGACGTCCTGCGGATGGAAAAGTTTCTGCTGCTGGTCAGGCGAGTCCTGGGCGCCAGCTTCTCCTGGATGAAGCGCGAGCAGGAGGGGGACAATGGCGGCAAGAAGAGGAAGAAGACGTCGGCGGAGGGGAGGTGGCACCAGGACAGGGTCGATGACGTCTTGACGCTGCTGCGGGAGTGGCCATTCTCGACGGCCGAGGAGATCGAAGCGAGAGAGGCGCTGGTTGCAAAGGGCGAGCACAGGGATCTGGTCCCGCCGACGGTCGCGGCCGGCCTGAGGATACACGTGCTCGATATATGGGTGGACGAGGCCGAGAAGATCGGGCTTGTGGACGCCGAGGACGACGAGGAGGCCCCCAAGATACTAGAGCGCATAAATGCGCTGGTGGAGGCGCTTCACAAGGAGACCGAGACGACGTCGGTCAAGGTCCGCGCAAACGAGGCATTGAAAGATGATAGGCTACCATGGAACAAGGGCATAGTCGATGCCGGGGCTGATGATCAGGATGGCGGTGGCAGTTGGGACGGTTTCGACGATTAGATGCGTAATTTTTTGCCAGTTTGTTTCTAGGCATGAGTCTAGTCAGTTCTGGGCTTGGTTGTGTCTGTACATGTTAGACCGCGCTAGACTGAGCCAGACAAGAAACATTGAGATTTGATACCCCGCCCGAAGCGTGGACTTTTCGTTGGCGACAGACTGCTGTACTGGCTCTAACATAGGTGCCTACCTCGTTCGTTACTAGGTACCTGAGGTAGTACTATTTCTAGCATCAGCACCACCAGCCCAGCAGTATCCAAATGACACGCACTGAAAGGTCGCCTTTGTCAATGTTCAAGGTGGTTACTGACTGTACATGGAACCCCTTGATAGGTACCTGTACGCTGTACGTTTTACGCAAGACTCAGGTAGGTAATTTACATTGGATGAGCTTGTACAGCATCGTACCGGGCGTCGAACCCCGCGACACACCTTGTTGCTTGGGTGGAGGATTGGTCCCACTAGGGCGCAGGGATCAAGGGTAAAGAGGGCCTATTCCATTTCCGACCATCCCGTGTTCGTCAACGAAGCAACTTGGGCATCAAAGTTCAAGTCTTTATCATTCCATCGTCTGCCGCGGCAACTTGTCTGGTCTCTTTTTTGATTCACGTGTTGAAAGCGGCCTAAATAAATACTCAAAAACTATTCTAATTTGACTGCTAAGCAAGCTAGTGTACATTTTTATTCCATTCAAAGCTTCTTTGTGTTCTTGCCGCTTTGATGGCGGAGCGCCGCGGTAGCCCGCGCACCCCGAAGCTGTACTACGTATACGTAGTCAAGGATCGTAGGGGTGGTAAATGCAACAGTTACCCCTGTCCCTGTTGAGCAAACGCGCTTCCGATGTGATCCCCACGCATGGGAGAGATCTCGAAAGCCAAACGAATGGTACCTGGGTTCGCGAACTAACAGATTATGTGCGGCGTTCTCAGCAACAATCAATTCCCTCGGAAACTTTCTTTTGCCCACATTTTGTAACGACGCACCCTTCTGTCCCCAATTCCTGTGGCACCTCTTTTTTTTTTTTTCTCGTTCTTTCGAGCGGCACAAAGAGGAACAACGCGTCACCAAGCTTGCTTGTCTTGATTATCGATCTGTATTGATCGAGATCAGAAAACCTCCGAATGGCGCTGGACGGGGAATCTCTTGCTCTAGGCAGCTACAATCTCTCAATCGTGGGAGACAAGCTGTTAGTAAGAAACAAGGCCTCGACAGGCAAATCGAAATCAAAGCAATCTTGCTTTAGCTCTGGCAATGACGCCACAAAAAATAACCAACGCTCCATACCACTATACAATATTCTCTGGGCCGAAGTAGCCGGTGACAGTCTGGTCATAGACTATGCTGAGGACGTATCCAAAACAAAAATACGCCCCACCAAGATAAGCATACCTCTGCCACCAGCGACGACATCAAAGGACACCACCGATGCCCCGGCAACTTCAGAAGCTGGCGCCGACCTCGAAGCTGGCAATGCTGGCACTGAATCCTCCCCAGCTGCCCAGGCATCTGTCTGGGCATCAGCCCTCCTAGACCAAAGTTATGACCCCTCAGCCACGCGACGAAAACGAGCATTCGTGATGATCAACCCTCACGCAGGCCCCGGCGGCGCAATGCGCAAGTTCGAGACCCAAGTACGCCCAATATTCCTCGCAGCCCGCATGGAGCTCGAGGTCGTCACGACAACACGGAGGGGGGAGGCGGAGGAGATGGTGCAAAAGCTAGATCTCGACAAGTACGACATCATTGCGGTTGCATCCGGTGACGGACTGGTCTACGAGACGTTCAATGGGCTCGGCCGACGGCCAGACGCTCAAAAGGCTCTGAAGAGCGTCGCCGTGGTGCATATACCGTGCGGAAGCGGCAACGCCATGGCTTGCAACCTCTACGGTACGCATAGGTTGTCTCCTGCGGCTCTGGCTGCAGTCAAGGGCGTGCCTACAGCTTTGGATCTTGTCAGCGTCACGCAGGGCAACACGCGGACCCTCAGCTTCCTGAGCCAGGCGTTGGGTATCATTGCGGAGTCTGACTTAGGGACGGACCACCTGCGGTGGATGGGGTCTGCGCGTTTTACATATGGCTACATCACGCGCGCGCTTAAGCGAGCCGTTTATCCTTGCGACATCTCCGTCAAGGTAGAGATTGATGATAAAGCCAGCATCAAAGAGCACTACGCCAGACACCGCCCGGACAGGCCCTCTCCGGCCCAGGTCACAAAGGCAGATTCTGTTGTTGATGGCAACGTGGGAACCGAAGTTGCGGAGGGTCTACCACCGTTGAAGTACGGCACAATTAATGACAAAGTTCCCGAGGGCTGGGAAACATTCTCATACGATAATATGGGACAGCTTTACTGTGGAAACGTAAGATATTTATTTAGTTCCTTGTCTTAAAAAAAGAACCAATCATCCCAGCTAACCATCACCTCATCAGATGGCATACATTATGCCTGACAGCAACATTTTTTCCGCGGCCTGCATCAACGACGGTATGATGGATCTCGTCACGGTTGACGGCGACGTCTCACCGCTCAAGTCGCTGGAGCTGATGACGCTTGTCGAGAGCGGCAAGTTCTTCGACGACGCTCGCGTCAGGTACCGCAAGGTATCAGCATATCGCATAACCCCTCGCAATCAGCCAGACGGCTACATCAGCATCGATGGAGAAGGTGTTCCTTTTGCGCCCTTTCAATGCGAGGTCCATCGAGGTCTCGGTCTAGTCCTCTCCAAAGCCGGCACATACGAGGCCCCTGGCCCGCTGAACTGGGAGGAGGTGTCGCTGAACAAGCCGTAGCGTCAGCCCCCTTGCCTCCCAAGTATGGTCTTTCCTGTTCCTATTTCTTTGACGTCGCTCTGATTGATTTTCTATGAATTTTTCTTCATTTGCACCTTTGAACCCCTCGAAATCCAGTGAGTTGGTGAATAAGCCAGTCGAAGGGACAACGCAGTCGCTAGAAGGAAAAACTGTTGGCGCAATAAGATACCCTAATATTAGTCTTCTTTTTTTCTCCTCTATCTTTTTCTTTCTCTTTTTTGTTGCCTCTTTTTTGGTCAAGCACCTTGACATTCAACGCTAGTGCCGCATGCCAATGGCCTGTTCCTCTTTGTCTTCCTAGTTTCCTGATAATTTCTGTGTATAATACCATGAAACATAACTTCTTGACGATCATGCGTGTTGACGCGGTTGCAGAACTATCACTGTTGATGCCCTCAAGGACTAAACTGCAGAAGCCCTGTTGTTTAGAGAGCTGGACGGGGCTTGGCAGGCCTCGGAGGCAAGCATTAGGTGTTCAAGATTCAAAAAGCCAGGCCAATAACGTCATAGTCGAGGATGACAACTGAGCGAGGAGCTGGCTTCCTCCGAAAAACGCAAATCAGCCGGCGTGACCGGCCGGCCTCTCTGTTCCTGCGGACATGCGATGGTGAGACGCAAGACTCCTCGCAGCGCCGATACCTCTCCCACAGATCATTCATTTCCGGCTCGTAACTCGGGGTCTCGCGGCCCTTGATCATGACGTCGGGGGCGTGGCTGGCGAGCAGGAACACATCGCGGCTGAAGTCGGTAGCCTCCTCGGCGCTGTTGAGACACACCACGATCTCGCGGTCCACGTGCTGCTCCTCCACGGTGCCCTGAGGAGGCACGAGGTAGCCGGGCGGAAACAACAGCTCGCAAAAGTCGACGTGCGGCGATGGGACTGTGCGGATTGCCGGCGGCGCCATGCGGCGGGTGCGCTCCAGCTCGTCTTTGAGGACCTCGTCGGTTGTTCGGAAGACGCGCCTGATGGTGCTCATACAAGTCGGCCTCTGCCTCGGCGCCAGAGGAGACGGCGAGATCTTGTCGGCGGGCACGCTGAGGATGGCGTCGGTCATGGCCAGGAACTCCTCTATCGGGCACAGCAGGCGGCGAAATCGACGGATGAAACTCTTCAGGCGCGGCGGCAGGCCCGGGATGCCCTGGTGGTCACCCCACCCTGCGAACCCCTCAAGCGTGACCATGTCCTCGCGGAAGAAGATCTGCAGGCCCTCGAGGCCCAGCTCGCGGAGGACGGGCGCCGAGGCCTCGTTCTTGCGCCGGTTCGCCTCGGTCTGCGGGTAGGGGCCTTGCTCGCCGGCCACGGCGCCCAGGAGCTCCTCGCGGTTCCTGCACCTGACGACCCAGCGTCGTGCGGCGGACGGGTGGCTGAGGGCGTCCTTGGGGTCGGACGTGGCGATGCGCTGCAGCGCGACCTCGAGGCGGATCACGCGGCCGATCAGGAATCCGTTTTCGTTAAGCGGCTCCCGGTCGCTGGGCTCGGTCACGGGCATGCTGGCGACAGAGAGCCTTGCGATGCTTTGCGGGACGGGTTTGGGCCATTTTTGTGTCGGCATTGTAAGGAGAAAGGTAAGCCGAGTCCGGCGAATTATCCGTGCGCGGCTATATGTGCAGCTGATCTGGAACGAGTGGTAGACAAGACTGATTTTCCTTTTTTTTTTTCTTCTTTTTTCGTGATCGAATATGATATAATCGAGGGTATATACAGTCGCTTCAAGATACGTATGACAGCCCAACTTGGAGGGTGAAGATTATGGCGGACGTAAAAATTACAGCTTGGGTATAATGGTTAACGCAAGAATGAATGAGGCAAAGTAAACAAACATATATTAATGGTTTCTAGGCGAAAAAAAAAAAATATGCACAGAAGACGTTGGTCCAGAGTCTAAAAAAGGCTAAAAATGTCATTATGCAGGCTTACGACCAAAAAATGTGGCGGAGGATTTCGCCCCAGCTGAGAACCTGCCTGTTGACTGTCGGCAGATATGAGACCAAGATTTCGTCTCTCTTCTCTAGAAACTAGTTCGATCGTTTATTGTTAGATGATAGTCGTCTGTACTACACCATTCGGTAGACCCCGGCAAGCAGGCACAAGAACTTACCAGTTGTGGCTGAGACATTTGCGAACCTTGCCGGACACAAAGACTTGCCGATGCTCAATGGAAAGCTGCATGGTGTAAGGCAACAATGACGACAAAAGCAGACCCGAGACAAAGCGAGTGTTGACTGGCCAGTTCGAACTCTGTCCCTGTTAAATATGAGTTGAATTGCGTACACCTTCTAGCAACTCAACTATCTCGGGCGGGAAATTTTCTTTCATCAGGTACTGCAACCCGATATACACTCTCCCAATCTGGTCGTACAGCAAATTACTTTAGTCTATTTATCACAATCTACGACACTTGTTCAAAATGCCCAAAATGCCCAACATCCCATCCCCATTCTGGGGCGCAAAGCCCAAGCCCAAGAAGGAGGCTGGTCGAGTCACCAGCACGGAAACTCACATTCACTACGAGGGACACTCGATGATCATCGACATCGCCCTCCGCCCTCAGAGCAGCACCGGCCCGGAGAACACTTCCAAGGCCACAGTTGACAAAGATTACGATGAATTTGTGACCATGGCCATCCGCATCCACTCTCACCTGGTCGAAGAGTTCCAGCACCACAAGACCGCATGGCGAGCCAAGGCCTCGGAGGAGTATGGATCCGAGGATGATGACGACGCTCAGTCCGGCGATGCACACGAGGGCGCCGAGGACATGCTCTCCGAAGAAGCCATATTTGGTCCGGATTGGGCGGAGCGTGAGGATCTCTTGCACCAGCTCGCGGCAGAGACTGAACGCAGAGAAGCCGAATACGACGCTCTGATCCAGGAGTTCTGGGTGCTGGGCTTCTTTGATAAGGACGGAGAGATCCAGAGCGAAGATGAGTTGGGAAAGATACGATACCAGGAATGGAGTGACATGGAACCGGTCGAAGAGTACTGGGAGCACGTCAAGGGGGAGGGTATGATGTATTGGGATGACGGCATGGGAGTGCGATCCGGCGAGTGTTTTCAAGGAGATAGTTATGACCTCGGGGAGGACAGTCTTACGCAAGACACTGTCGGTAGTGTCCTGCGGTCTGTCGATGGCGCAGTTCACGAAGGGATCGCAGCCGAGATGGGAGAGGGCTGTTCCGAGGTTGTCCAAGATGAGCAAACATCTTCCGTTTCCACCTGTACTATTGGTGATGGATCCGATGTAGGACAAAGTCCGGATGGATATGGTTCTGAGAATGTTGCCACGGGATATCCTGGAGAAATTTTGGACAGCTTCCCCGATACCGGGATCCATGACAGTCCATACAATATGCAGAGACCTAGGGTTTCGTCGTTCCAGCCAGATCCCAAGCCCAAAGAGAACCATAAGGCATCGAGGTCAGCTTAGTGGGATTGCATCGAATTCAAGTGATTCTCTTGCTGGGCTTCACAATAGCTTCCTTTGTCGATCGATAATAGACATGAGATCATTTTCCTAATACATGCAGAAAAGGGCACTCCGCAAATGCTGGAACGATGGCAAGTAGAGCGTATTACCTCCCGATGTAAATGTGATCCATATATATTGAACCAAGACCAAAGCAGTCTCGGTTGCATGACAGGAGCAGGCCGTGCCTGTGGCTAGCATGTGATCAGTTCAGGATAAGACAAAGACAAAGACAAAGACAGACGGATCAGAGAGTGGGCGCATCAGTCCTCGTCTAGCCAGGTTTCTGCACGCGGCGTGCACGTGGCGATGCTTAGAATCCATATTTTTGACCATCTCAGACAGTATCTTACACTAATGGTAATACCTGTCTGAAATTGTTTGTTGCGATGACAATATAATGAATTTGAAATGCCTATTGGAGCTTTGGAAGAAATGCTCCTCACTTTTTGTTACTTCGTCTGTGGATGGTTAAAGTGGAGTTGAGCTTATCATAGACCCACTTGGCCTTCGGGTTGCTGTACTATCTTGACTTTGCCCACCAGCGTCTGCGCCACATTCTGGAAACGCCTCTTGCAAGCTTGCAAGACTCGACTGGTCGCAAGGCACCTTGTTCCAATACTCTGTCTGTTTACATACATACCTCTACTCTACAAACTTGAAGTGGCTACCTGTGCTATCCAAGTAATCTTTAATACAACCGTCACCGTGGCGCCACTGAATTTTCTCTGGTCAGCCGGGTCAGCTCCTGGCGGCGCAGCCAACACCAAGAACATCAACGACAAGGACGCTGCGCCGGACTCTCTTCAAGCCATGCCCAACCATCCCGACACACCCACCCTCACACCCCAGTTCTGCTTCTCCACATTTGCGTTAAGAGGTTTGTACAAGCTTTTTGATGTGTCGACGTTTTTGTTGTTCCCAATGACCAGGCCAGGACGAACACGGTCGCTAAAACCGCTCACTTTCACTATGACGTAGAGTTCCTCCGGTTATCCCGAAGCGCCATCGACGACTCCATCACACAGAACCTCAACGCCCTCGAAGAGCCGGCAAAGCAGCAATTCGACCCGGCGGCCGTGTCGCAAAGAATAGCCCGGCCGACGCACAGGACGATCGAGGCGGAAAAGTGCCAGTCCTTCAAGGAAAAGGTGCTCTTCCCGTCGTGGAAGGCCCGGGGTGACGTGATATCCTACTGCGCCGCCGTGGCCACGAGCCCGGACCCCAACGACCCGGACGCGGCAATCAGGGAGGCGGAGCTGGCAAAGGACAAGGAGAGGGTCATCGATGAGAGGTTAGATCCCTACTCGGCACGCTTCTACCCGAGAGAGCCGCGGACCGAGAGGCTGGCCATCCTGCTGCGACAGGAGCGTGGGGTGGAGAACATTGTCAGGACGCGCACGTGGGATATTGTCAAGGAGAGGTGTGGTGACGATCAGTTCGAGGCCTGGGAGGACGTTTTCAATCGGTGGCAGAAGAGCATGCGTGAGCGGCCTTCTGCGGGGGCACCCTCCCCTTAGGGTTTTGGGGGGGAGGGGGGATACTGTCATATTCATGGAGGGCTGGCTATGTACGTGAGGTATCGGTGGCTATTGTATATATGTACGTGTGCGTGTACACTTCGACTCAATAGAAAAGCAACTTTTTTTTTCTGATCATCTTGCGGTTCACCAGAAGCTGGGCAGATCCATGGGATACAAACTATGCGCACTCAAGCATGAGTGAGGCGTGCTAACAAGGTACCGTACCTTGGGTACCTTAGCTTTATCTAATCTTTGAAGCTTTTAAAACAGTCGAATGTGGGGTTGTATGCATCCATAGGCTCCACCTCCCGCACATCAGCGAATCCGGCGCGAGTGCTGCGTATTTGTCGAGTGCCACCATAGCCAAGCATCAGCCCAGTCTCAAAGCAGTTCGAGACACACGATCTGCTTTGGAGGTACCTAGCGTACGGTAGCTTCGTAGTAGTCAACAAACGCCGCGCGCAGCGAGGTCGGAGTGTTTTTTCTATTGTATCGAGGACACTGCCGTCGCCCATACAAACTCTACGCAGGAAGCTCGCAGCTTTCCAATTCCCAGACGCACACGATTGGATTAGACCTTGAAAACGGAATTGGGTCGGGTTCGAGCTGCCCGTGCTTGCCCCTCCACTTTTTTTCCCTCCATCGTCTCGTCCGCTTTGCTTTCGTCGAGGTGGAAAGCACCGACTTGACTTTTTGCGCACATCATCTATTGCTCCTAAACCTCCATCCATCTCAACAACATCCCCCACCTTCGACTCGAACCCAGGTGTCGTCGATCAGTTTGAAAAAAAAAAGAGAGCCTGGAATTAAATCAAGAAAAAAGGGGGGCGGGAGATACGACACGCACATAAACACACACACATACGCTCATCATGTCGCCATCACAACCCCTCAGTACGAGGGACAGCAACCTGCTTCGGACGGTTGTCCGCAACTTCGAGGACAAGCAGTACCGTCGTGGCCTCAAGGCAGCAGAGCAGATCCTGAAGAAGAACCCCAAACATGGCGAAACCATGGCCATGAAGGCCCTGATCATGAACGCTCAGGGCAAGACCGAGGAGGCTTTCGCACTCGGCAAGGAGGCCGTCTCGGCCGACATGAAGTCGCATGTCGTCTGGCACGTCTACGGCATGCTGTACAAGACGCAAAAGAACTTTGACGAAGCCATCAAGGCCTACAAATTCGCTCTGCGCCTCGAGCCAGAGTCGGCCCAGATCCAGCGCGACCTGGCCATCTTACAGATTCAAATGCGCGACTACCAAGGGTACGTCCAGACGCGCATGCAGATGCTCACGGCTCGACCCCAGCTGCGCCAAAACTGGACCGCCGTCGCCATCGCCCACCATCTTGCCGGGAACCTCGCCGAGGCCGAGAACATCCTCACCACCTACGAGCAGAGCCTCAAGGTGCCACCGTCACGGGCCGACTTCGAGCATTCCGAGGCCATCATGTACAAAAACACCATCATTGCCGAGTCGGGCGACACACAACGCGCCCTGGACCACTTAGAAGAGATCTCCAAGAGCGTGCTGGACCGCCTGGCCGTCATGGAGACTCGCGCAAAGTACCTGAGCGAACTCGGAAAGAAGGAGGAGGCCATCAAGGCCTGGAGAGCCCTCTTGGACAGGAACCCGGACCATGTGGACTACTACTATGGCTTGGCAGAGGCGATGGGCATTTCGGATGATGTGTCTGCCAAAAAGGCCATCTTTGACGAATATGCGAAAAAGGCTCCTAGGTGCGATGCTGCGCGTCGGTTACCATTGGACATCCTGACCGGTGAGTATTTCCCGCAGTGTACGCTTGCTTGCTTGAAGGCGGACTCTCAGGCCTTGTTTCCACCACGACATATCGACTGACATATGCGGAACCAGGTGACGAATTCAAGACAGCTGCTCGGGAATACCTCACCTCCATGCTGAACAAGGGTGTCCCGTCCACATTTGCCAACCTGAAGCACCTCTATTCGGATTTGTTCAAAAAGTCAACGCTGCCCGAGCTTGTCCTGGAGTACATTTCATCCCAGGAAAGCAGTGGCGAGGCCAACGGGGATTCATCAAAGGGCAAGGCTGCGGCCCTTTACTTTTTGGCTCAGCACTACAACTATCACCTCAGCCGAGACCTGTCCAAGGCCATGGAGTATGTTGACAAGGCCATTGAGCTTGCACCAACCAGCGTTGATTTCCACATGACCAAGGCGAGGATATGGAAGCACCACGGCAACACCCAAAAGGCCTCGGAGACCATGGACCAGGCGCGGGAGCTCGACAAGAAGGACCGTTATGTCAACACCAAGACGGCAAAGTATATGCTACGCAACAACGAGAACGAGAAGGCGCTGGAGATTATGGGGCTATTCACCAGGGCAGAGACCCCAGGCGGCCCTCTTGCAGACCTGCTCGATATGCAGTCGGTCTGGTTCCTTACAGAGGACGGTGAAGCTTACGCCAGACGGGGCAACATTGGCATGGCACTAAAGAGGTTCCACGCTATTTTCAACATTTTCGACATTTGGCAGGAGGACCAGTACGACTTCCACACATTTTCGTTGCGGAAAGGTTTGGTGCGGGCCTACGTAGACATGATCCGTTGGGAAGACAGGCTTCGGGAGCACCCTTTCTACTCACGGATGGCACTCGACGCAATCAAGATCTACCTCGACCTGCACGACAGCCAAGAGCCTGCAGCCGACACGAACGGGGTCAACGGTACATCGGAAAGCACTGATGGGCTGAGCGAAGAGGCGATTGCCGAGAAGAAGAAGGCTGCCAAGAAGGCAAAGAAGGCTCAGGAGAAGGCGGAGCGTGAAGCACAAGAAAAGGCCGCCAAGGAGAACCCCAACAAGGGTCAGAAGAACGTGAAGGCGGCAGACGGGGAGGCGGCCAAGAAGGTGGACGATGACCCGTCTGGTCTCAAGCTGGCCGGAACCAAAGATCCCCTGGGTGAGGCGGTCAAGTTCCTCGTGCATCTGCTGCAGTTCAGTCCGAAGCACATCGAGGCGCAACTGGCTGGGTTCGAGGTGTACATCCGGAGAAGTAAGTTCTGTCTCTTTGGCGGTCGTGCCAGCCACTATCGGTCTCATGTGATTTACTGACAAAATGACGGCCCCGTTGACAGACAAGTACATCCTTGCGCTTGGGTGCTTGAACGCTGCCCGTGCTATTGACCCCAACCACCCCAGGTTACATGAGCAGTCGATTCGCATGCGGAGTGCACTCAATGCAGCCCGCGAATCTTTGCCACCAAAGGTTGCTGAGGTGATCGATTCTGAGTTCACCATGGTGCCCCCCTCGGCGGATCTCAACAAGCTCAACAAGGAGTTCCGCGACCAGAACAAGGGCAAGCCGGCACACGAATTAGCGGCCATCCGTGCCAGCAAATCTCTTGGGGTCGACCAAAAACAGAGCGAGAAAGACATCACGTCAATTCTTGACATTGAGTCTTTGACATTGGAGGACGCCGAGGCTGCCATCGATACTCTGAAAAGCTGGAGGAGTAGCGAACTCGAGACTGCCAAGAAGGCTGCCAAGAGCAGGTTTCCAGAGGCAACAGTGTTTGCGTGAACAAGATGCACGGGCTATAATTCATTTTGGCTTTTGGGAGGGCCACGTCGCTAACCATGCAAGTCGATGCAAGGTTTGCTAACGTCACAGGGAAGTAGTTTTTCTTTCGGTATTTCCGGATTCGTGTTGCTGGAAAGTTGTCCAATAAGATTACAACCCCAGGAGGGAACTCGAGTGGTTGTTTGGAATGGACAGTGTATATTCGACGCCATTTCTGGGCAGCAGGGAAAAATCAGTAACGAGGTATATGAAGTGGTATATGGCGCCATGTCATCAAGGCAGAGAAGAAAGAAGAAGAAAAAAAGGCAACACGACAAAATGAGCATTCTCAAGACTTTTATCATGTGGAAGGATGTAATGAAGGTTATGGAGGGGTCAGTAAGTAGAATCCGACTTGGTGAATGCACAGAGTTGGGTAGTCTCGGGCACCCATCGCAACATTGTCCACCAAGTGAACAAGCACAATTAAGATTGGTGATGGGAACAAAGAGGTATGTTTCAGGCCTTCATCGTGAGGAATCGCAGGCTAGGTGCATGTGTCTCGTTCCACAAGCGCTTTCGAGTTTGATCTTGTGGGCATTCCATTACATCAGCAACAACAAGGCTACATTCCAACGACCTCAAAAGGCACGCGTCGCCGCGAGGATAGGCTATTCGGATACTTCTTTGATCCATGCCCCTTATACAATACGGCCTAATCGGGTTTTGCATCTCTTCGTGCCAAGAGCGGTTCTTGTACGGAGTCTCGGTGCAGGCCTGTCTATCAAGCATATCCGGCATAAACAGCGAACACTACAGCGAGACACGTATGATACTATCAAATGCCGTCATGTCCCAAACTTCAACACAGTCGCCGGCTATCGCCGATGGCACCAGCTTCTTTCACGTGGAACAATGGGCTCCGTCGCATGGATATCACGACTCGATGGCATCGCTCTTGAACTACATCCAAACGTAAGTAAGCATGGGGTGTCTGTTAACAGGATACACACACACATATATATAGCAGGCAATAAAGGCTAACTGGAGCTCCTGTCCATGATGTGGCAGCAAGCAGTTTAGTCCCACCAAATCGGTCCAACAAGCAGTACCACCCCCAGTCCAGAGGCAGAGACAAGCAGCGTCGAAACCCAAGGCGGTAGGGCGGAAGCAACCTTCACAGCCCAGGCTACTGACAAGCTCAAGCCCGCCACATGGACCACGCCGAAAAACAAAGGCCAACACGTCGTGCCGCCGCACCCCCATACCAGCGGTAAACCGCCAGCGCATCCTCGACAAGCCTGAGATGCAAGCACTGCGCCACGAACTCAACCACAGACGCAGCTACGGCACAGACACCACCGCAACCAGCCTCATGGCAGCCAGAGACCTGCATGCGGCCATCGAGAGCCGGGACCCGGGCGCCGTGTATGCCATGCTGCGGTCCGGAGTGGACCCGAACCTGTCACGCGGCGGCGGCGTAGTCATGACTAGCGCCTCGGGCCGGCCGTCGACGACGAGCGTGGTCGTGACGCCGCTCCACCGGGCCTTCTCGGTCGGCTGTCTCGAGGTGGCCATGCTCCTGGTGCTGGCGGGCGCGGACCTGGAGGCGACCAACGCGGCGGGCGAGACGGCCGTGGTGCGCGCGGTGCGCTGCGAGTTCCCCGACGACTTTGTCGCGCTGTGCTGCGAGCTGGGCGCCGCCGTCGACGCCCCCGACCGCGCCGGCCGCTCCGCGCTGCACTACGCCGCCGGCCTCGTGCACCCCGACGTCAGCTGCGCCACCGTGCTCACCCTGGCCGCCCACGGCGCGCACCTGGATGCGAGAGACGCCGACGGCCGCGCCCCGCTCCACGCCGCCGTTGCTGCCGGCAGGGCGGAGGTCGTGCGGCAGCTCGTGGCGCGCGGCGCCGACGTCGAGGCCGCCCTGCCTGGCGGCGCGACCCCGCTGCACCTGGCCGTCCTGCGGCGGAACGCGCAGGTCGTGAGGGTGCTGTGCGAACACGGCGTCCATGTCGACGGGCGACCGGGTATTGGTGGGAGTTGCGGGAGCCCAGGGGGTGGTGACTTCGGGGGCGCGGCTCCGAAAACGCCCCTTTTGTACGCCATCGAAACAGGGTGCACCGAGATCGTGCGGATCCTGCTCAAGCACGGCGCCGATGTCGACTTGGGCAGTCTTGGTGACGGCAGCGCTCAAGTTTGCAACCTGAGCAGCAGCAGCACCATCATCACCACTACCACCAGCAAAGCCGGCACCTCCACACCAACCAGCAAGAGGAACTCCCCGTCGCAGCCCGGCTCCTTCCCGCTCCTCGCCGCAGCACGCCTAGGCAATGCCGCCGTGGTTGACCTCCTGCTCGCGCAGGGCGCCGACCTCAACCAGGCCGACGCGCACCGACAGACGGCCCTGCACGCGGCGGCGGCGCACAACCACCTCGACGTGGTCAGGCGGCTGGTGGCGGCGGGCGCGGCGGTAAGGAGTTTGCGCGACGACGGCGCCACACCCTTGCTGCTCGCCGTGCGGGCCGGGCACGAGGCGGTCGCGCGGCACCTCCTCCTGGGACCGGTGCCCGCGCCCGCCGAAAGCCCGGTGGAGCGGGAGGGGGTCGGCGGCGGCTCCTGCGCGCCGGGGCCGACGGCGCTGTGGCATGCGGTGGACCGTGGGCACCACGACATGGCGAAGCTGCTCGTTGTGGAGCGGGGCGCGGATCCGTTCAGGGTCGTGGACGCGTGGGGTTCTACGCCCTTGCACCATGCCGCCAGAAAGGGCTTGGATGGGCTCATCGAGCTCGTCCTTGACCGGGTGGTAGATGGTCGCGGTGGCGGCGAGCATCCTGGGCCGGCGGCGGTTACGGATATTGGTGTTGCTAGTAGTAGTAGTAGTAGTAGTCGAACTGAATTCACACTTTCGTCGGGGAATGATACCATGACCGCAGGAGCAAAACCTCCAACGGCTCAAGAGACAACCACGCCCACGCCGAAACAGGAACTCGATTTGGAAATATGGGATACAAGAGAAGTGAAGAAAGCCACGAAAGAGAACGCAGGGACAGAGAAGCCCGTGGAACCAAACCCAACAAACTCCAAATCGACCCACGCAGCAGAAGCGCAAGCGTCCAAGCTGAGCGCGTCCTTACTCCTCGCCGCAGCAGAAGGCGGCCAGCTCTCGACGCTCAAGCTGCTCCTCGCGCGCCGCGGGACGGCCTCTGCCCTGGCCGACCTGCAGAGCGCCCAAACCGCCATCGGAGACGGGATCCTGGCCGTGGCGACGGCGCATCCCGCGGTGCTGCGGTTCCTGCTCGGCTTCAAGACGCCCGACGACGGCGTCGGCGGTGGCGGTGGCGGCAGCAGCAGTATATGGACGGCAATGATACCGGGGCGGCCACGGCGGTTGCTCCTCGATGTCAACCGCGGCAACAGACACGGGGCCACGGCTCTGCACTACGCGGCGCTCCGGGGCCACGTCGAGGGCGCGCGGGTGCTGCTGCAAAAGGGGGCCAGGCAGTCGGTGGTGACGGTGGAGATCTACGAGGGCCTGGACGACTACGCAGAGAGGAGGGATTACAAGCAGGGCACCCCTGCGGGCCTGGCGAGGCAGAAAGGATTCGATACACTGGCCGCCATGATTGACAAATGGAGATGAAAACTTGGCATTTGAGAAAAGGAAGAATGGGAAGGAAAAAAAAAAAAGAAAAAAAAAGGGTTAACCCGCACCTAGCCGTGCAAGCCGTGTTGCGCGCATGTACGGCACGGCGTCTTGTTCCCCCCGCCCCGGAATTCGATCTCTTAATAGGCCGCTTTGCCAAATCATTATCCCCGATCCATCACAGTGCAGTCAGTGTCTTGCCTACACTTGCCTGCTTATGCAAGGCACATTAGGGCGATGAACCCTGGACCGCAGCTGATCATAATGAATAATGAATAATGAATAGCCCCGATCAACCGTCGAACCCTGCCTGTGATCTCATGATTCCGCGTGCATATTAAGGGGAAGAAGAAAAAAAAAATAAAAAATAAAAAAACAACAAAAGAAAACTGAACTCCTCACTTAGCTGCTCATCTCAACTGCAACAACTTTGGCCTATACCCTTCCCCAAACTTGATACACATGCAGCAGGCCGGTGCGGTGCATGTTTTGTTTTGTCGATCTGGCCTCTCTCTTCAATGCTGCCTGTCATGCTAATGCTCATCCCCGAGGGGCTAAGTCGGATGCAAAACCCGAGGGGAAGCAACAGTATCATCCAACGAAATGCACTAGCCAAGGTGTAGAGGTTGCAGTTGGCAGGGTAGTATACGGGAGTTTGTGCTCCTCCCCTGAAATAGATGACCAGAGGGAAAACGAGAGAGAGAGAGAGAGTTCCACGGAGCCAGGAATTGTGGGTGCGCGTGCGATTCGTGCAACTTTGTTGTTGGTGACATTCCGTTTGGCACTGACGGGCTTTGAGAGAATAAAATAAATAAACAAAAATAAAAAATAAAAACTGCTTCAACTTTGGTAGGTAGCTACACAAGCCAAGTTTTTTCTTTACCGTAGACGTTTGTGTGTGTGTAGGTTAGTTTGTGGCAAAGCTAAATGTCAAAGGTGGGATGGATGGCCGATGGGTAGCATTGCACGATTCGCGGTTCACAGCCGACTGGTTCATTGCCAGATTACACCGCACCCCCAAAAGAGAGAGAAAAAAAAAACGCATCTATGAGGCACAAACAAAAAAAAACTGTCTCGCCTTGACTGCAACTTTTGTCTTTTTTTTTTTTTTTTTTTTTTTTTTTTTTTTTTTTTTTTTTTTGCACCCCAATGGGTTGCCTAGCCCGGCTAGCCGCGAACCCTGCACCCACACGACCGGCGGCTGCTTGGACTCTTATTTGCCAGGTGTCACGTGCAGCCGGCGTCCATGGCTTGCTGGCCCCGGGAAGCACGGCCCGACGTCCAGGCGTATCCCTTGCTTATTAGTCGCGCAATGGCGCAACCGGTCTGGCCATTCAGTGTAATAATACCTCGATCCCTCATGCGTGTGACGTTGATTTTTTTGACGTCTTGTCAGATTCATGTCATTCTTGTCTCTCCTTTCCTTTCCTTTCGTTTTTTTTTCTCTCTCTTCTTTTACAGCCCAAGGAACCAAGGTGATGTAAAACCTGCATGTCTTCTCCCTCCTATAATGTGCCTTGTAAACCCGGGAGCAGGCAGCCGAGGCGTCGGGTAGCTGAGAATTGGTCATAGTTGTAATTCACCAGGGCTCACATACTGTCGAGCGATTGGGTTTCCCCCCCGTCCAGGTTGTCGTCCTTCGAGACCACTCCCAGCACAACGACTGGTGGGAAGCAAGGAGCCACCTTTCGGAACATGGCATCGACTATCGAGATCTGGTGGGTCCAATCAGCCTAAACCTACACGTTGATTTCAGCCGGAAAAAAAAAAAAAAAATAGTAATAAAAAGACGGCGCCGATGCAGAGACTTGCGAACCGGGTATGGTGTTCGTAGATATGTTCGTGTTGCATTCCCATGGCAGGGGCTTCCTCCGGGAGTACATGCATACCATGACGAGGGAGGATTTGTTTCTTGAGGTCTTTTGCTTGGACCTCCATCTTTTCTTTGCCCATGTCTTGAGCCTGGCCATGCATGACAGACAGCCAAACATACATACAGACATACAAACTTGAGCCATCCTTTCCCGCTCGTACGGGAACCGGTTAAGTTGGAACTTGTCGTCTAGAGATCAACCCGCCCTGGGCGGCGCCCACCCCGCTGCAGATCTCATGCAGCCGTGGTGTACGAACAGGTTACCCTCGATGTCATTACCTTGAGAGCGCGGTATACATGCCCAGGACACTAATGTTGGATCTTTTCTCGGGCCGCTTTTTGCGGGCTGCAGTGCATGAAGGTATGTTTAGTCTACTGCGGTCGTTGAAGCGGCGATTTCATCGGCTGTTTAGCGTTTCTGAGGACTCGAGCCACAACGGCACTAGATTTTCATGTGTTATTCATCCGGTCAGGAGAAATTCTCGATTTGGCAATAATACACCAAACAATCCTGCAGTGGCCTTCTTGTGCAACACTGGACCAAGTCTTCACCACTGTGGTTCTGAAAAGTAGATCATGTTGTCTTTTTACCAGTGATACATCGGACCTGATGGAGGGGTATAATCGGGATCCTTCAACCCCAGGAGGGGAGCTGTGCCCGTGTAAGCAAGCCTTAACTTTACTACTATAACTTCGTTTACTGTAAACAAATTAGTTTTCATAGTAACAACTGAGTACACCTTTCGGTGAAGATCTGGCAAGCAACATTTGCGGCTGAAATCACAACGGGAGACAAGCACAAGACCCTGATGATTCCACAGCAAACTAGTAACCGATCAGGACCGGCGAGAAAGTTTGGCCCACAGCCATGGGTGGTGTAATGAATCGACTGCAGCCAGTCTGACTTGGAAGAGACCTGGTCAGGAAACAGCAAGGTTTGACGAAGGAAAAAGAACTTTCTTCGCGCCCAAAGGACGCAAAGGACCGGAACACCCTCAACTCAAGAGTCATTTTCACTCTAAAAGGGTTCAAATGCCGGATCATGCCATTGTCTGGGGTAGATAAAATACGCGAGCCAGTCAATGGTGGACTGGGGAATCTGGCCAAGGCAGACCGACAGACAGACCGACAGACAGACAGACAGACACACTACTGCGGGGAGTAGAACAGGCGAAAGGAAAACTTTCCGCTGGTGTCCAGATTTGCCGGTATCACACGCATGTGCACTTGCCGCGATGGGATAACGGAGAATCTAGTGACGGTAGTCAGTCAGCCAGCCAGTCCTGTGGTGCATCGTCATTGCAAGAGAGGGGGGAAAAAAAAAGTATTGGTTGTAGTATGGCTAACTGACTGTCAATCAAGATGCTGCGGCAATACAAGCCGTGGGCCTGCAGTAGCCAGATTGCCAGGACATACCTCGCTCTGGGCAGCCTGCCACGGCACAGTTGACTCTGGGTCGCATCCTAATGGCGCGAACACTAGTTTTCCCTGAAAATTCTATTAATGACAATGCAACCACAAGTAAGTGACGTGTCAATCATGGGGTTGATCTACAGTAGGGGCTTTCGAACTAGCTAGTCAAAGTTGCCTTCTTTGAAGAGAGCCTTGTGCAAATATCCAGGCTGAAGTCTGCAATTATTGAGACCTTGAGGCCATGCCATGGCAGCAGGAAGCCGAGTGATCTGGCTGAGCCAACTAACTGACTGGCTGCCTAGCTGCTCCAACAGGCGCGCCGGTCCGCAATCCAAGGCACTCTGATCATCCAATTAAATACATCAGGGGGAGCTTCTTTATGCACCAGAGGCAATGACCGCCTTGGGCCGTATGCATGCACAGCGATGGAACACAAACCATCATACTGTTACCATGGCCCTCGTCTCGGCGAGGACTGGCGGCATGGTGGATGCCACACCACACCCATCTCCAAGTCTGATTCGCTCTTCAAAACCAACCTTAGGTGGATGCACCTGGACTTCCTTCCTCACTTCGACAGACAAGAGTCTCCAGATTTGGTAGTCCATGTCAAGAATCAGCAATTTCATTTCTTCAAGATCCTGCCAAGTGGATAGGCCTTTTTCGAAGTTCGTAATGTGGACCTAGATAGGAAAGAAATGCTCGACATGCATACTGTATCGGGAGTCGGCAGGCACTGAGCCGTTATCAACCTGAGATATGCCGTCTAGAGTCTTGAGTCTGTGCTTATTTCTCCGGCACTGTTACGATGGAAACTACTGTAAAGTAATAAAATAAAATGACTCTTTCATAGGAGACCTCGGCAGCCTTCGGGGTACAGCCGGGGAACGCTTTGACCACGCCAATAATCATCCTGGTCTGTGGACTGGTCGGGTCTGGTCTGGTCTCGTCTTTTTCTGCTTTCGTGGGCCGCACGTATATGGATTGACCTTGAAGAAGAGAGCTTCCGGTCGGAAGAGGCCGTCATGGGGAGGGAGGAGCATCCCCTCTCCGAGTCGGGATGGGTATCCCTGTCATTTCGGCAGGAATAATAAAACAGAGGAGTAAAAGAATTAGCAAACGTACATGGATTATCGGGGCGAGGTGGAATATTCATGATCTACGGGAAAGTGGCTTGTGGGCGGCGCATTTCCCAAATTCATGCGTTCAGAATGAGGAAACGGGGAGATTTTTTTTTTATTCTCTCTTGCAAGGTTCGCTCAGCTTTTTCCCCATGATCGTTTCTTGGTGATTGACAAGGGAGGGGGCTTGAGTTCAATGATTATGCCGAAAAAAAAAAAAAAAGCGCATGGGCCATATCGTGTGGCAAAGACCGACAGGCGCAGTAATGGAGAAGAAGGGCAAGGGGAGGTATGGAGACAAAATTCGGAAACAAAGAATTATGTTTTTTTTTTTTTTATACACAATGCAATTAAGTCAATGGGAAACAAATCCAGTTGCCTTACTGTACTGTATACTATGATGACATGCAAGTCAACTTGTGGAGGCAAGGTAAGGCGCTCGACGTAACACTCACTCACTTGGCTTGGTTGCGTGAGTGATCGGGTTCGACCAACAGTCACTCGCTTTGGGTAGCTGCGATGGGCTGTAGTAATGGGATCGCGGCAAGTACTACCCAAGAAAAGAGGATAACACCTTAACCTAAGGCAAGTACCCGTCAACCCATCCCTAGCAAGGTAAGCTATGTCGCAAATGGTGGGCGACACGGGACATCTCTTCGATTGGGTTGATAGCCGTTGACACCATACTCTTTTACCAGTGGATGCCTTGCTTACCATTCTTGCCTTAGCTTGCCCACCGAACGTAACCAAACCAAGAACAGTTCCTTGCTTCTTACCTGGTCATGGCCCCAGGCCCAGGTCAGGTACCAACCAAACTTTACAACTGTCAAGTAGGCTGCACCATGCGCGCCACGCGAGAATGCCACGGCGACTGTGTCCTTGGATGTGGACAGACATGATATTACTAGCTAGACCGGTTTGCCAAACTGTTATTACATCTGGTTCGTGAGGGCCCTTGGGAAATTATTTTTGGGGATGTAAATCATTGAGGCTCATCACTGACTGATTCACAAACCAGACTAGGCTAGTTAACATGGGCGTGCGCAGACGCGCGCCAAAACCAAGCATTTCGTTACGCATAATGCCCATATTTGGCTTTGCTAGGATCTTTGCTCCCCTTCCCCACATCCTGGCAGTGAGTTCCCGAGAACATGGAGCTGTAGAAACTGACCCGTAATACCCAACGCCTTGACCAGGTGCAGCCGTTTTTTTTTTTTTTTTCTTTCTTTCCGCGTCAACCCCTCGTGTCTTACGGGAATGGTTTATGATCGACAACGAAAAAGTAAAGTATTGCACTTGCGCGTTTTGATTCTCCCATACATTGTCGTGAATTGTTATCCCGTTGCTCAATCGCTTTCGCTGGGGTCTCAGGGGTAATTGGTGAATTAGCATTCTTGTATTTTTGCAAATCCCATTCTATTGATCGTCCATCCCGCTTCTGACGAACGATAGTAAGGGTCCTGGTCCTTATACTATAGTATAAAAATAATGAAAAGTGAAATAAACTCAGATTCCATACTCAACCAGAAACATGCAGTAATGCTGCGTTTATCCTCGTTTGTATCCACCTAGTTCTACACCGTTATTGAGCCTGGAGTTAAACACTTTGGCACTGACACTGACAAGTGACAAGCAAAACAAAAAAATTTGATACTCCCCAGCAAACCCCTGACAAAAAGACCGACACGCGCCCCCTTCCAAGCCCCTTTTCGTCTCGTGAGTTACGAACTGCAACGCCCCACCCTTTATTGAGATATCATCCGCGGAGGGTACGTAGAGTGAGTATGCTCTAGTATGCCCTTGTCATCTCTCATTGGAGACAAAGAGAAAAAAAAGAATAACAAAGAAAGAAAAAAAAAATAAAAAGTTAGAAAAATTGTACAGTTATTTGCCCTGTCCCACGGCGCTTCTCTGTTAATGGTTCGGCAAAGATGGGGACCGGAGCCGGCCCAAGGTCGGGCTGCACTCAAAAATCTCGAGTCTTACGAAAGTAACAGCGCCAAGACATCTGCAGGGCTCCACTAGCGCCTGGCGACCCGACTTGACAGAAGCAGCTATCAGGAGCTAATCCAAATTTGGACGGGTCCGCGTCTGTACGTGGTAGCTCCAACGTCTTTATAGCGGGGCCGGAGGGATATCAACTTCAGGTACCTTACCACGTATTGTATTACCTCAATACCTTACCTTTACCTTCCATAGCAAGCTTACCTAGACCGCGTTAGGTAGGTACTGTAAGCTAATGGATATGTGCACCCCGCGGATAAAACAGCCTGGGCAGTGGGCAAGACGTCAAAGACCGAGGCGCACAATCCTTTTTTTATTTTATTTTTTTATTGCGCAATGTGCATCAAACGACCCAAGATGTTGAGTTATTCAAAAATGACTCTGCGCCCCCTCCCTTTTTTTTTTTTTTTTATGTACATGTACATTGAGTGTCAAGGGGTTATGGTATGGAACTAGACTAGTGAATAAACGGTTATGTATTTTATTATTATTATTTTTGGTGTATGGAATTTGACTGTCTCGAGTCACCATCGTGACATAAACGGACGAGGACCCAGTCAGGAGGCACCTTCTTGTACCATTTTGAACCCCAAGTCAGGGGAGAAATTTTTCACGATGGATCCTTTCGCGTCAGATGAATGGATGGCTGGATGTTACGAGGGGGAAGAAAAGGTGGAATGAGGGGCCAAAAGAAAGAAATAAGGAAGAAAAAAAAAAAAAGAAAGAGATAAAACAAGATAAAATATGTAGAATAAGGAAAAATGAATAAAACAACTATCAGTGAAATTCCACACATGACGAACATGATAACAAAGAAGAACGGCCCCGAATAATTCAAACGTACAAGTAATAATAAAGGACCCTTGCAGGCAAAATAAGGCAAGCGCCTAATCGAGGGGTGGCCCCCCCAGGCATTTCGTCACAGTAAGTTTCTGGATTCCAATCTCTCGGTGCATTGCTTGATTGCCCTGCGCATTGCATCGAGCACAGGCAGAAAGGAGAAGCGCACAGAGACGATTGATTGCTGGGTTGCTACCGGCTGAGATTGAACCATTCAGAATTTGAGTAGAAGAGCCACACCACCCTGGGCACCCCCAATTAACCCCCCCTGGTATCCCTGTGCAGTTGTCGTCTGCAGCGACCCTCCCTGCTGGCTGGGCCTGGCTGGCGGGCTGGGCCACCTCGACTTGCAGTGGAGTGCTGCAGAAAGAGACACACCCGGGAACAGAGAACCATCAGGCCTACCCTCTCTTCCGCAATACGCACACCCTTTTTTCCCCTTCTCTTTTCTGCACCTGATACCACTGAGGGCCACACACAAACGGATATCCCGCTAGCCAGAACAGACACCATACCACCCTCCTCCTCCCTCTTCCCACGACGTATGCCTTTTCCGTCTTCCCTCGTAGGGAACCCGGCCCACGGTCGCGTACCCCCCCTTGTCTCTGGAATCTTGGCTCCATCAAATAAAGTCCCCAATTAAATAAAACCGCTCCCCAGACCACAATGTTACAACCTTCCCTATATACCGCTGCGTCTCCTCCTGTCAAGGATGAACCGAAGCTGGAGAGAGAGCCAGAAAAGGCCTTGGAGTCGGAGAAGCAGCAACATCAGCAGCTGAAGCAGTTAAGGCTTTCCCCGCCACAGCATCAAGTACTACAAGGTACACCGGATGCGCAAAGACACGAGCTGAAGCAAAAAGAGCTGGATCAAGCCGAGCTCCTGCATCACTGCCAAGCTCAAGCATCGTTGGTTGACAGACTTACTCCAGCCGTCTCCGCCGCGGACACTGGCAGCAGCCGGGTCTCGTCGCCTGCAGAAGACCGTAAAGACTCGAGAGCTGCATTGCCAACCGTGTTTGTGACCTCGACCACCTCTACTCATCCCCCTGGTGTATCTGCCGCTGCAGACCACTCCAAGATTCCTGAACACAAAGCAGACTGCCGTGTGTCGCCACATTCCGAGTCACTAGCTGCCTCAGCTGGAGAAGAACAGCCCGGGATTGTCAAGGTTGAACCGATCCACCGCAGCAGTGCGGCGTCCAATCCATCTGTCTCGCTCACCAAAGGGGTCGCAGGTGTCGCGTCCTCAGTCTCGCCGGAACCAATGTCGAACGGACCTCCTCCACCGGTTGGCCACCACCGCCAGCATGTCAGCTACCCCGAGCAACACCAACCAACCTACTCGCAAGCTCCCATGCCCTCGGGCCCTTATGGTTACGCACCAGTAACGACCCAACCCCCGATGGACCCTTATCGAGCCGGACAACAACCGCTGCCTCCGAATCACGCAATGGCCTTGCCGAGCATGAGGAGCCTCGCACCTTTGCAACACCAGCAGCAACAACAACAACAACAACAACATCAACAACAGCATCAGCAACACCATCAACATCAACATCCACAACACGCCATGCCCATGACCCATGCTCCGATCCCTACGGCATATTATGCCCAACATATGATGAATCCATACGGCATGGGGCCGGATCTGCGCTTTGCTTTGCCCTTAACAGATCCGCGGATACAGATGAGTGGGGGTCGTAACAAAAAGGTATGGGATTTTGGAATACCGGTTGCTGTGTTAGTCTCTTTAGCGAGTGAAGGCTCGTCGTAGAAGGCAGATGTGTGGTCTCGCCTTTGTTGTTTGCTGTTTGGGGGCGTAAAAGCAAAAGTAACAAGCCAGAGAAAGAAACCCGTTGTGCTAACAATCAGGCAATTGTGCCGTGCGTTTGAACAGGAGATTAAGAGGCGAACGAAAACTGGTTGCTTGACATGTAGGAAACGCAGGATAAAGGTACGTCAAAAACTCTCACCTCAACACAAAATCCGGTTTTCTTTTTCCTCTCTACCTACCCTTACCCTTGCCCTTTCATCCCAAGTTGAATTTGGTCGGCCGAAGCGACAAGGATTGCGATCGATCGTTGGGACGTCTAGAGTGCACTCTAAAGTATGAAAAAGATTTGCGAGCTCTGGAGTGCATCTTTTTTGGTGCCTATCCAAGCAAGCGGTCGTCTATTATATACTTTTGGACGATTTTCTTTTTCTCGCTTGGGAGTCGCTAGAGGCTCGCTTGTTAGTACTAGACATGCGGCAAAGCGAGCGGCAATCTTGCTTGAACGAGCAAATCTTCAACCAAGTCGAGACATGAAATCCATGCAACACACTTCCAAGCCCCGCGAACCCCGCCCGCCCTATGCCCGAAGAAACGACAGGCCGAAGAAAAAGAAAAAAGGCATAACATAAAACAAAATTATGGTTGTCCTTGTCTGACTATGGATGAACTGCCCGTGACACACGCACACACGCACAAATGTTTCTTTGCACTACACCTGACAGGCAGCACGACATGCTAACCATTGTTTTACCTTCCATGGGTTTCAGTGCGACGAGACACATCCCACCTGCAACAACTGCAAAAAATCCAAGCGGGAGTGTGCCGGGTACGACCCGCTATTTACCAACGTGACAACCCCGCCAGGCCCGTCAACCATCCAACCAGCATCCCTTCCTCCCCAAGCCACAGGTGCAGGCCCTGTTCCGGGTTCAGCTCCAGGCTCGATCACAGGCACAGCTCCTTCGACGGGCTCCCCCAGCCTGAGTCCTTACAGCAACCATCTGCCCGCGCCCGTGGTGCCCAGTAACTACGCGCCCGCGCCGACGCCACCCCAAGCTCACCACTACGACCCCAACCCCTCGTCGGCCTCTTCCGCCTCGGCCCCTGTTGCATTGTCGTCGTCGAATAGTATTGATTACTCGGGCGGCATCGACCCCGCTCTCGACACAGGTACGGCGTCTTCGGCCATCCATCACCACAACCAACACAGCCACAGTATTCACCATCAGCACAACAGCAACACAAACCCAAACAGCATGAACCACCCTGAACACTATAGAGCCTGCAGTCCTGCATTTTACAACTCGTGTCCGCCTCTTCGCTTGCCCTAATTTTTTTCTTCTTTCGCAGCAGCAGCAGCAGCAGCAGCAGCTATCGCCGCGTTGTTTCTTTTTGTTGTTTGCTGCTGCTGGTCGCATTTCCGCTGCTCTTACTGCTGTCATTTTTCTTTTTCCCGTAACCTGCATCATGTCGGAAGCCGAACCCGAGGGAGCAGCATTGACTCACACTAGTACCCAGGCAAAGGTTATGAAGGTCGATGAGCTCTGCGCCCTTGCAGGGCCCCCTCCGCCACCTCCTCAGAATCCGCCGGGAAGAGAAACTCTTGACGAGATTCTCAAGATCTACTACGAAATCTACGTGCCTGGTCTTGCGTCCTTTTTTGAGACGCACTGGTACAACTTCAAGCCGGAGGGTACAAACCCAAGTACCATCCTCACCAAGAACGCAAATGCGGTAAATCTTCTTGCAAGCTTTCTGGATGCTCTTAACGAGACCAAGAAGAACACGGATGCGGCGCAGGTGGCTGCAGCAGGTGCTATAGAGACCCGCGTGGTTTGGGGGCTCGCCACTCTCGCATATACGATACCTGCGGCGACTAATCCCGCGGGCGATGATCCTCTCCCTCAGGACAACGGCGCTGAGGTTCGCAACAGGCTGCACGTGTTCGAGACGCTTCTCTCTGGCACCTACCTCAACATCAACCCTTGCGTTCCACCACCGCGCAAGGGTGACCCGCACAGGATCAGGGAATTTGAATTTTGGTATTATCTGGCCGAGTCCCTGCGCGTCGGCGAGGCGCCCAGCGTAGTACAACAGCGCGAGGCTGCCATATCGCGCATCCGGAACCTTTTGGACGGCCGCGAGAACCGGGACGTGTGCTATTCGATACGAGTCCTCCGCGAGTTGGCGCCCAAGTTCCCCCCTGGGTTCGAGAGCTCGCTCCCGCAACATCTTGACGAGGGTGACCAACGCAACAGGCTTGCTGTGGCGGCGCAGTTCATCAAGGATGAAGCGCGGATCTCGGGAGGTACCACGAACGTTGCCAGGCGGCTCGCGGAGCTGGCCATAAAGGCGTTTATATCCCCTGGGGTTAACATTGTCCGCAGGCCATCTTGAAACTGGGGTGATTCCGGACAGGAGAGAGACAAAAAGGAAAAGAAAGAAAAAAAAAGGAAAAATTAATCATACTATTACTTGCACACCGTTTCCTCATCGAAAAGCCAAAAAATCATCATCACCATCATCATCATCATCATCATCATTATCATCATAATCGATCAACTTCGGCATCATGATTCTATCTACATCATCCTCAAGCATCTGCCTGGATCCCACTTAGTTCATTAATCTCATCCTACCTCTCAATCAACGCTTTATGACCTTTTCCAACTTGGCTTTGCATCCTTTTGCAATATGCTATATACCTATTTGTTTATATACCACTGTATAAAAAGTCTCCTATATTCTTATTACATTTTCTTTATATTCCCTTCATTTTCCTCTTCTCTTTTAAATATTCATACCAAAAAATAGCTGGGCTTCGGCGAATGCTAATAGGGGTGCGCGTGTGGCGCTGTAAGATATGTGCTGAAGCAAGAAAAAGAAATCTATAATTCTGCCATCATACCTGTTCTAGACCACTTCTCCAAAGATTTTTGAAGACTACTTCTGAGTCTTGAGACAAGATATCCCGTCAACAATCAACGTACCACTAGCTGGGCTCATTCCAGCGACTAGTAACGGAAACATCTGGATTCCCAGAACTAGTCTTGGTGCGCGTTTACTCTTGACCCCTATCTGATGTCAAGAATGCCTGTATCTCACGGAGACATGTCTTGGAAGGGTTCGTCCAGACCCAAGAGGATGTGTTATGCTCGCGTTTTGCTCTGCACAGCCCGGTAAATTTCATGGGTCGACAGTGTGCAAAGCTCCAAACCTCGGAGAAGGGCCAGATCGAGGCAAGTCGACTCACCGAAGTTCCAGTTGCAAACTTATACTCTCCTTTGCACTGCCTTGCTTGGACTGAAACCCGACAGGGCCAAGCAGGACACGACGTCTCCTTCACCGCCGCGCTCTCCTGATGGGTTTCTCCGTTAAATACTCCGGGAGTTGCCATTAGCTGCCATTACTGGTCCGTTCCGCCGATGACGACTTTTTGCGTCATTTGTCAAAAGAGAAGAAAAAAGCCCAAACCCCCCGGATTTGCATTGTGACAGGCTTCCTTCCTTTGTGGATCTATCAGGATCCTCACTGGCCAATTTGATTTATTTCCCTGTACGCGTGTGCTGAGACACGCTACGGGTTGCTCGTGGATCTGTCTATCTGACTCGAGGGACCCTCCGTTTGCCATACTGAGTCGCTTGTGCTGTTGCACGCGTCTGGGGTTGCTAGGGGTGTTTCTGTTGATCGCTTGTAAGATACACGAGTCGCAAGCAGGCTAAATATACAAGTATATAACACTGCAGGTTCCCTCTCTTCCCCACGAGGTATGACGATCATAATCAACCAAAGGTAGCTACTTTGAGGCGTGTGTTTTTTTTTTGTCGACTATTCATATTACTCCTCTTTTATTCTTCTTGTCCATCCCCAGCGTTAAACAAGATAAGCCATGCTGCCTTTAGTCTCTTGTCTGCTCGCACTTTGGCCGCTTGCGGCACTAGCCGGACCGTCTCTCGAGCTCCAGAAGCGATCCGTCACTTGTCTCAAGCCCGGAGACACGGCAACGGCGACATGGACCAACAGCGCCGGGCAGACGTGCACCTTTACGGGCATCGTGGGGAGCAACTTTGGAGCCAACCCCGCCGGCTCAGGAGAGTGAGTCTGCCACGGGTCCTCCAAACCCACTTGGCAAAGGAAGATTGGGGGTGGGGTTTGTCTCTTTAGCTAACAGCCGTTGCGCCTTTCAGCTACTCGTGTAACGGCCGGTGCGGTGCTGGCTGCTCCGGAACCTCTCTGGGAAACGCTTACACCCAGGACTGCTTCTCCCATGACATGTGCTCCTTTTTCAACAATGCGAGCGGCGGCGCAAGGTGAGAAGGCGTGGCCCATTTTGTTTTGTCCGCGTCGCACTTGTCGGGATGTGGGATTTGCAAAGAAAGAAGAGAAGAAAAAAGAAAACTGAAAGCTGACCTCGGTCGAACTAATGATATTGCAGTGACCCCAACTGCGGCGCGGCTTTCGACGCAGCTATCGACGACACCGCCTTCGGCACCTTGAGAGGCTGTGGGCAATCCAACCCCAACCCGCCAAACGACGTCTCTAAGCCCACGACGCAGCCTATCTGTAGTTGAACGGTTTTTGTTTCTTTTTTTTTTTCCTTCTTCTTTCTATGGAAGCGGTCACAAGGCGTTGGAGGGAAGATTATCAGGTGCTGATGTTTCCGAGGTATAAATTCGCGGGCTCGGAAGAGCCAGTTCGGAAAGGAGCTGAGCTCTGCAGCGTGGGGGTGGGCAAAGGCAGGCCATGGATGACTCCGGCCCCGGAGACCATGGCCAGGAGGGGCGGGAAGAAGGCCGCAGGCGGAATTTTTGGTACCTGGATTTCTACAGTGAGGGACCTGCCCACATTGAAAGCCATCCATTGGTGACTCCGAGTAAAGATAACGATCTTGTTTGTTAGGTGATACCCTGGAGCGTTAGAGTGTTTTAAGAGTATGGCATACGCTTATTTTTAATCTTTATCTTTTTTTTTTTTTTTCGACCAATTGGTGACAGAAACAACAGACAAGACAGCTCTGGGAAGAGTCAATACTCACTGAGTCAACACCAGCCCAAGATAGCGCAAGCAACCCACATACACTTCGCCGCAGTTACGCTGATACAGTAAGTGTCCTTATCCAGATGGACTCCAAGAATAAAACTAACAATACTAAAAATCTTCTATGGAGGCTTGATCCTTCCTTGACCTGCTTACTTGGTATTTCTTTCTCATACTATCGTGATACTCTCCTAGAATGGCGAGCGAATCTACAAGGGCGCGGCCCAAGGTGCTGCTTTTGGGAACAATCGATCAGTAAGAAGACAAATTTCCGCTCATTTAAAAAAGAACTGCTGGAGCGGCTCTTGCATCCCATGAGACGATGCATCTCACGACAAGTGCTCTGTACCTCGGCTCAATCCACCCCCGTTGCCTTGCGCGTTGAAGCCCCTCTGCGAAACCACCCCTTGTTCGAGACTAACACAGACCCCCAACCCCCTACCACCAGCGCACACGAAGCCTGGGCAAACCTCTCGGCAAAAGCCGACATCGTCACGCCGATCTCGACGGACCGCGCCTCCTTCCTCGCCGAGTGCGCGTCGGGCGCCTTCGCCGGGGTCGTGGCCGCATACCGCACCTTTGACAGCGGCAGGGTGACGGGCCGCGTCGACGCGGAGCTGCTGGAGGCGCTGCCGGACACGCTCCGCTTCGTGTGCCACAACGGCGCCGGCTACGACCAGGTCGACGTGGCCGCGTGCACGGCGGCCGGCGTGCGCGTCAGCAACACGCCCTCGGCCGTCGACGACGCCACCGCCGACGCGGGCATCTTCCTCATGCTCGGCGCTCTGCGCAACTTTGGTCCCGGCATGCGGAGCTGCCGCGCCGGCGAGTGGCTCGGCACGCCCGCGCCCGCGCTGGGCCGCGACCCCCGCGGCAAAGTCCTCGGCGTCCTCGGCATGGGCGGCATCGGCAGGAACATGGCCAGGAAGGCCGCCGTGTTCGGCATGAAGATCCGCTATCACAACCGCACCAGGCTGTCGGCCGAGCTGGAGGCGGACTGCGGCGCCGAGTATGTTGATTTCGACACGCTGCTCGCCACCAGCGATGTGCTGAGCTTGAACTTGCCGTTGAACGTAAGTCAGGGTCTTGCTTGGCATGCACGTTGAAAGTCATGATGGGAAACAAAAAAAATAACTTGAAAAACAAATATCCCCGCCACCTCTACAAAAAAAAAAAAAAAAAAAAAAAACAGCCCAAAACCCGCCACACGATATCCCACGCCGAGTTCGCCAAGATGAAGCCAGGCGTCGTGGTAGTCAACACGGCCCGCGGTGCCGTCATGGATGAGGCGGCGCTTGTGGCGGCGCTGGACTCGGGCCGTGTCGCCTCGGCCGGCCTCGACGTCTACGAGGAGGAGCCCAAGGTCCACCCAGGACTGCTTGCCAACCACCGATGCATTCTGGTGCCGCATATGGGCACATACACCGAGGAGACCCAGACCAAGATGGAGGAGGTCGCCATATCAAACGTCGTTGCCGCCGTCGAGAAGGGTCAGCTCGTCACTGGCGTTCCGGAGCAGAGTGGCGTGACTTTGTGATTTCCTCATTCCCCCAAGTTCACTTTGCCTGTACTGCTTCGGATCGGTTAGACAACTTGAACTTGAAACTTATCCCCTATTCACACCGCACTGGACACCATTTCCAAGCTTTCATCTTATACTTCGTCACAAGTGCCAAATCACCCATCCGATGGGCTCAAAAGGATGCCAGTCATGCCAAATCTCGTTTTTGTCTATATCCGTGGCCTGGTTGAATGGGCCGCTCACCACCTAAATACTGGCATTCATGCCATTTGCCACCCTTTCCTGTGGGTTGACATAGCCTAGACATATAAAACAAACCAAAAACCCGTACCAAGTGGACAAAAAAAAAAGAACGCCTTTCCTTTGGTTAAACACAGAAAATTCGTCCGTAAGGAATGGTGGGGATATCATCATCATGCTGCCAACGCCGAACTTTTGTTGAAAAGATGGTTCAGTTGCCTGCCCGTTTTCCCACCTTGATTCCAGTAGTATATGTCCCCAAATGTACGAACCATAATAAAATGCATTAAAAATCCCATTTGCTTTCGTTACCCGTATAGCTTGGTTGTTGAATTAGTAGCGTCCGGCCGGCGGTGTAGATAGACCGGCACGTGGGGTATTCGGTATAGCCTCGCGATGAACACGACGCGTGATGCATCGACGAGGTCACACGCATACGCTTAGTAGCGGTAGTGCTCGGGCTTGTAAGGGCCCTCAGCCGGCAGGCTGAGGTACTCGGCCTGGACGGGAGTGAGGGTCGAAAGCTCGACGTTGCAGTGGGCCAGGTGCAGCTTGGCGACCTCCTCGTCGAGGATCTTGGGCAGCACGTAAACCTTCTTCTCAAGCTTGCCAGACTTGGCAAACTCGACGTACTTCTTGCCGAAAGCCTCGTCGTTGTTCTTGTAGAGCATGATCTGAGCCAGGACCTGGTTGGTGAAGGAGCAGGACATGACGAACGAAGAGTGGCCGGTGGCACAGCCCAAGTTGACCAGACGACCCTCAGCCAGGAGGATGATGTGACGGCCGTTAGCCATCAGGAAGCGGTCGACTTGGGGCTTGATGTTCTGGACGCTCTTGGCGTTGGCCTTGAGCCAGGCAACATCGATCTCAATGTCGAAGTGGCCAATGTTGCAGACGATGGCGTCGTTGGGCATAGCCTCGAAGTGCTTGCCGACCAGGATGTCACGGCAACCAGTGGTGGTGACGAAGATCTGACCGACGGGAGCAGCCTTCTCCATGGTAGTGACCTGGAATCCGGCCATGGCAGCCTGGAGGGCGTTGATGGGGTCGATCTCAGTAACGATGACGCGAGCACCCATGCCGTGCAGGGCCATGGCGCAGCCCTTGCCGACATCACCGTAGCCAGCGACGACGGCAATCTTGCCAGCAATCATGACATCAGTGGCACGCTTGATACCGTCAACAAGCGATTCACGGCAGCCGTACAGGTTGTCGAACTTGGACTTGGTGACCGAGTCGTTGACGTTGATGGCAGGGACCAGGAGCTTGCCCTCCTTGAGCATCTTGTAAAGGTGGTGGACACCGGTGGTGGTCTCCTCCGAGACACCGTAGCAGTCAGCCAGCATCTCGGGGTACTTGTCGTGGACGAGGTGGGTAAGGTCACCACCGTCGTCAAGAATCAGGTTCAGCTTCTTGCCGTCCTTGAAGGCCAGGAGCTGCTGCTCGAGGCACCAGTTGTACTCCTCCTCAGTCTCGCCCTTCCAGGCAAAGACGGGGACACCGGCGGCGGCAATGGCAGCAGCGGCGTGGTCCTGGGTGGAGAAGATGTTGCATGAAGTCCAGGTGACCTCGGCGCCCAGCGCAGTCAGGGTCTCGATAAGGACAGCAGTCTGGATGGTCATGTGCAAGCAACCGGCGATACGGGCGCCCTTGAGCGGCTGGTCGGCAGCGTACTTCTCACGGGTTTGCATCAGACCAGGCATCTCGTTCTCGGCCAGCTCGATCTCCTTGCGGCCGAAGGCGGCAAGAGAGAGGTCGGCGACCTTGAACTTGTGTGCGGGGGCAGCCATTGTGAGACTAAGTGAGTGCTGCAGGTCAGATCCGTGCCCTCTCAGACGAATGATTGATTGAGCGGAATGATGATGAACTTACAGAGAACCTAAAACTTGGGGGAGAAAAAGAGATAAAGGACTGCTAGACAAGATTATGCAGTATTTTAGTCTCAAAGAGCTTGCAATACTGTTTGATCTACCCCGCAAGAAGTTCTTCCTGCTTGCAAATCTCGTTGTACTCGGGTGTGAGACTTGGGCTTGACAGGCACGTACCTTTTCACAGAGGGTAAAATGAGGGTCAATGAAGGAGAAAGCAGTTCAAGCACAAAAGGATGAACAGATGGGAGGCGGACATCAAGGTTTTTAAAAAAAAAAAGAAAAAAAGCTGACAAGAGAGAGGAGCTCGAATTTCCAAAGTAGGGTCCCCTCCACTACGTGGGGCAATTTTGCCAAACAGCTCGCGGTGAAGCAGATTGAAGCTTGAACCTTGCCCAATTGAGAAGAGTGCCCCTCCATAACCCCTCTCCAAGGTTTCGGCAGCTGCGTGAAAGGGTGCCCAGACAGTTCATGGACCCAAGTTGGGAACCAAGTCAGGTTGTCGGTTCGGTGCACATGATAACTTTATTCGGTATTTCGAATGTGTTTATATATATGAAAAAAAAAAAAAAAAAAAAAAAAAACCCCAAAAAAACCAAACCTACAATTCGGAAGCGTGTCAAGCAAACTTGGCCAGAGGTACTGCTCTAAAATGAGAAAATCCGATCTAGAATAGAGTCTAGATCTAATCTAGCAATACTTGCACAACCTCGTCCGTGCTTCCCAGTTGAAAGACCAGACGTCCTTAGAGAAGCCCGAAACCACCGAGTCCGAAGTTGATGCTTGCGCCACCCCACTTCGGACGCGGCATTGAATACTGCCTGCGATGCCTTCAGACTCGTCAAGAGTTTGCGCTGTGTCGCAGAGGAAGAACCATGCTCCGGCCGATCGCGGTATCTCCAGGTAGGACTACAGGTGGGCGTGCTTGGCTGGTTCTTGGATTGATTGCCTTGAACTCAAACCCACGGCTTGCTCGATTCATGAGTTTTCTGCCCCTCCCATCGATTCTCTAAAATCACGAGAAACAAACCAATCGCACGCCGCCAAACCAGCCACGCTCTGTATCCGGCGTTCCCCGTGCCGTTCACATCCTGACCAACGAAGAATCCCTTAATAAACCCTTGAACGCCATACAATATGCACATCCATTAGAAGAAGCACGGCTGTCGTCCGAGGCCGTGATAGATAAGTCTTTTTTTCACATCATTTCCCTAGCGAGCTTTTTGTTTTTTTTTTTTTTTACTCGGTCAAAAGGCTCCCCCGAACTGCAAACATCTTTGCACTGACGTTGGCCGTGAATCCGTCAACCTGCTTGCTGTACTGCTCAACTTGCCTGGCATTCAGCATGCCCTCAAGCCTGCTAGGCTCTTGGGGCAGCTTGAATAGCCTCTTCCACTCATCATCTGGCAGCGGCTCCTGCTTTGCCGCAGCACGCGCGGCATTCTCAGCCTTGCGCTTGGCTTGCCACGCCGTAATCTTGGCCTGCTCCCGGGTCATCTGGCGTTGGTAGTACTGGTGGTTGTTCAGGTCCGTGTAGTGTGCCTCTATGCTGTCGAGCAGAAGATCGCATGTCTTCTCCAGGAAGGGGTCAATCGACAGCTCCAGAGAGTCGATCGAAGGGTATGGGGGGATGTTGACCGGCCCCCTCTGGAGTGCTGCCAGAGAGGCGGGAATGGGGATTTCCGAGCCGGCAGCAGGCGCTGACGAGATCTGGTGTAGGTAAGTAGTGAGGAGGTGCGAGTTGTGAATTACAACGGGCATCTCAATGAGAATATCCTTGTATGTGAGTTTGGTTTTCTGGAGGCTATAGTAAATTTAAATTTAGTATATTAGCGGAAACTCTCAGCATCAGTCGGTCTTGAATCAGGAGAGTTTGTACTTTTCGGTGGTGAACTTGTTCTCTTTGAGGGCTGTCATAAAGGCAGTAGAGAGTCTGAAGGCGCGCAGGGACAGCGAGGCCTGTGAACTCCTGCTCACGTCATAGACAAGAGCGATTGCCTTGGGGTTTTCGCGTTGGTAGTGTGCCTGGTTCTCGATGAAGCTCATCGTGACAAAGTTGCCCATGGTTGCGCTTGTGTACCAGCCCACGCAGTTCGCGTCAACGTTGACCTCGCGCAAGTGCTTGATCATCTCGGCCTGGTACATCAGGTTCGCCTTGGACCTGGGGGCGGCAGCGGCCTGTGCTGAGGCATCGCGCTCGCTCTGGTGGCTGTCGACGTTGGCGACGTCGACGGTGGGGAAGTTGAGCGAGTTGGTAACCTCCACAAGGGTGTCATTGTCCATGCCCACGATCGATCCGGTCGCGATGGTCGGGAAAGACGACGAGCAGTGCTTGGCTATCTTCATCACAACCTAAAGGCCATACCATGGGCATTTCTTAGTGACTTGCACAGTGGGGCCAAACCCTCCTACATCGATCACTTTCGGATTGCGGGCGCCACGTACCAGTGCTTCCACCTGCACCGACTTGATCGGCGACTCCTTGAAAGCGTCCGCCATGATTGCGGTCCTGTTTGGGAATTGGTCTTTTGAAAATACGGTCGGTCGGGCGTCTATTTGGGTGATTTTCGGTTCAGTTTCGGGCTCTGGGTGGTCGTCCTCGTCGATTAAACCGGGCGCAATGTACTTTGGTGGGAGGGTGTCTGACTTTTCGCCTACCGGAAATGTGCGAATTGTGGGAAGGCGGGATTCAGTGGCAGAAATGCACCTGAGAGCAATTCTCTCACTGCTCAGAGTGGTTGGCCATGTGCGGGGTGGGGGTACCTTCGACGATTTGATCCGCTCACCCCACATCAAGGGCGAAAAGCTGGAGGAAGTTTCGTTCCGACAGTCGATATTTCACAGCTGAAGAGGCAAAAGTGACCAAGCATCCCACTCTGTCCCCCACGCTTTGGAGGTCACAAAGCTTTCGTTTAATATTAGAGTCATGACCAATAACTGATATTTCTTTGTAGCAGAGCCTCATATACCCCTGGATCTTGTTTTCAACGACATGTCATCTTTGTTTTTTTTGGTCGATTTTTGCTCCAACGACGCGGTTTTAATGGCATCGCTTTCCACCTGGGCAAGGTACTTAGCTGCGAAGCTTAAGAAACCAAGCAGCAGCCGTGCTAGAAGCACTCCACCCCTGGAGCCCTCACCTTACCCCTCAATCGTTTTCAGCAACGGTCGGTACGGGTTAATCAGGCCCTTATTCCATTATGTGCTGATCAGTGCCTTGCTCTTCTTTTTATCTTCGGAAGATGCTTCCGTTGTTCCCTTCAGGAGTGCTCATTTTGTGTTGACCAAGGGTCTCACCGCTAACGCTGGAAGGTTCTCTGACGTTCAATTGATGGTCCCATACTTTTGATACTTGCAGCAGCATTTCTTCTTCCCGAACTGATGATCTACAGAGACAAAGAGAGAGAGAGAGAGAGAGTACTTCGTATTCTATTGTTGTATCAAGTGATATCAAGTTTGAAATTTGTTCCCTATCCTCTATACCCAAAGCAATAAAATGAAAAAAAAAATCATCACTTTCCACATTTCTCTCCGTTTGGTTGCTCTTCAATTATCGACCACCCTCCTTGCCGTTACTCGCATGGCACTAGTGTGGTATCTGCCAGCCAAGTGGTGCCACGCTTCAAGGTTACCTCCTCTTACTCAGGTTCCCCTCCATCCCTCCTCTCCACGCATTAACTTCCTAATCTCAACCGAGCCGTGTTAAGCTCCAACTCTCAACCCCGGCGCGCACGGTCAGTTCGTACCGCTCCAATTCGTGCCAGGCGTATAGTGAAGCTGCTTTCATGGCCTCGCGGTGAGCAGGCCCGACATTGCCGCGCCGGGCATGTTGTTTTGATGTCCACACGCAAGTCGCCAAATTGTGCCCCTGCTTGTCAGGATATTCGCCGAACCAGTACCTGGAGAATGTTAGCTCTCCTCCGGACCATTTAGTAGTGGCTGCACAAATTGAAAATGGGAAGGGAAGGGGAGGGAAGGGGAGGGAAGGGGAGGGAAGAGGGGGAACAAAAAAAGAAGAAGAAAAATAACCTACTTCAAGAAACCTCCACTTGCTGTGGCCTCGGCGTGTGCGTATCTGTCGAGCTCTACCAAGTGGGAATAGTCGGCGTCGGGTTTGATCTGTGAACGAAAAGCCACTATATAGAAAGAAGTCTCTTTCCAATCATGGCCCTGGCGCTGGCTAAGCCGTCGAAGATGTTGGATGATTTCGTGCCAGTTAAAGCTATCTTGGTACGATGCGGTCCGGAAGTCATCCCTGACATTGTTCATATACACCAAGGCGCGCGCCAAAAGTTGGTTCTCTACATCGACCGAGTCGAGATCGAGCAGATGTGGCTTCTCTGTGTAAGGCGAGACCAGCAGATACCTGGTATCGTCCTCGCTGTCTTCTGGTGTCTCGAGGCGTTCAGGGGTTGAGATGGCGCTCACTTGAACCTCGACACCTGAGCATATCTTCTCATAACGCCCGTCGAATGTGGCGTCGAAACTGATGCAAAATGGGTCTGAAGGCATGGCCTATGTCCCTGCCCTGATTCTGATACGTTGAAGATCGATCTCAAGTGAGGCGAATGGCCGATGGTCTATACAAGTTGTATATATCCTGACGCCCAGAACAAGAACTTGTTCAGGAGGATGACGGATAGACTCTTGCCTTAGTTGACTGGCGATGGCAGCGTAGTGACTGTGTAAGACGATTCAAAGTGAATCCTGCCTAGGAAACTTGATGTTTTCTTTTATCTTTTTTTTTTATACAACGACAGTGATGAATCAAGCTGAATGGATAATTGATGCTTTGGATTCGCGGTAGAGTTGTCCTCTAAAGTGACATATGCTTTGGTCGTAAGTTGAAACGTGCATGCTCGATCGTCGTCTTGAACAAAGACAGTCGAGCGTGAGTCGTTTTATAGGGGACAAATATGATATGGCAGCTTAAACTCTTCTCACCCTTGACGACCCTCCGTCTATCAACTTCCTGCTGTCCGGGAATCATGCATCTGTGGAGCCATTACTTAAAATACACGGTACTGGATATGACCATGTTGCCAAGTGCTTCCCCAGTTGATATGCGGCCATGGGTGATAGGATAGCCGATGGCCTTGAATGTACCTAGGAAGGAAGGGGTGGTCATGCGAAGTCGCAGACAAACGAGCGGTGGAAGTGATAAGGCCATTTCGGCTCGAGACCAACCAACAAGATGGACGAGGTGGTATTCGCGTGGTTAGCGGCAGTTATCTTGCGTACCTCGCCAGGAGAATTGCGACCATGCGCCATAACGCGAACGATAGCAATGCGCGAGCAAAAAGACTGCACTTTGCGGTAGAAAAGAAAAAAAAAGCTCCACCTTTTCGCCATGCCCGGCTTGGATTGCCACTCCCTGTGTGCATGGTGGTGCTGTTACACATGGGACAATCGCGCCATCTAGCCGACGATTGATGCCATGCCCGATTGGGGGGACTAACTGACAAAAGAGACTCTTTTAATTGTTCCTTGAACTTTCCGCAATTTCCGAGCAACGGTTGGCCTGCCCGCTGGGCTTTTGACCTGACTAAGGTAGGCAGATGGCCGATCACGTTTGAAAATTGAGCGTCGCGAACGAAACAAACAACTACCTTTACGTCCTCTTTTGGCGTTTCAGGCACTGGCATGCAAGGACTCCACCAAACTGGGTTGTATTTGGACCTAGAATTTCTCGGTTCTGGTTCCAATTCCCTCTAGCCCTAGGGGGGTGTGGGAAAGGGAAAGGGAAAGGGAAAGGACACATGCCATGCAGCCTTCAAAACAATAAATAGCCTATCACTCTCCCCTCCGCCAAAGACAGGGCAGAATTTGGCAGGGACCGATGTGGTGGCTCCCGGCGAATCAAATCGGACCATCCCCTCCCGTGTCCCCTGTCCTCGCCGCTTTGGGCTCTGGCGTCCGGCTGTATTAGCGACTGCAGTGTCTGTTTCTGGTCGGAGCAGCAGCCCGGAGACCGGGCCGCAGATCGATGCTAGTCGTACCATCGGTTCTTGCTCATCCGAACTGCACCTATACGTCGTCCTCTTTGTCCTTCCATTTGCCGAGCATCTCACCTATCTCTTTTTTTTTCTTTTTTCTTCTTTTTCAAATGCTACCGATGCACGTGTGGTTTGCCAAGCCAAGCGAGCTGCAGATACGCCAGAGCCAGTAAATTTTGTTTTTGCAGCCCAGATAAGTACGCGATTTTAACTTTATTTTTTATTTTTTATTTTTTTTTTATCCCTTATATCGCTTTTGTCGAGTGTCACCCTCCGAAATGACAAGGAATACAGCCCTGCAGTTGAATGTAACAATTCCACACCACCATTATCTGTGTTTCTCAGAGATAAGATGCACAAGTGAAAAAGAAAAAAAAAAGAAAAAGAAAAAAAAAGACAGAAGATAAAAAGAAATAACAAAAAAAAATAACGTCAACCGGGCTACCTGACATATCTTGGCCTACAGCCCACAACGGTATTTGGCTCATCATCAAATCTAAGCGAGACGCACACATGAATTGGCCAAGAGTTTGTGTTGCCCGGCTCGCATCAAAACTACCGCGGCTCAATATCGTGCCGTTTAACTCACCTTTACTCGCTCGCATGGGGGCCTCATAGGTTTTGCTGCTAGGCCCCTAGACAGTCATGTCATATCCCTGCCGTTTCTACTCGATTTTTTCCGCCATTTATGATGCAACACCGAGGTGCTCGCCTCTGGGGTGCTGGCACTTGAACTTGTCAGAATCTGGGGGGGTTTTTTTTTCTTCTTTCTCCCCATTGTTCCACTTTTAAACAAAGAGTACTTGCAGGTACACCAACAGAGTTATTTATTTCTTATTTGTTATTTTTTTATTTTATTTTATTTTTCCTTTCTTATTTTTATATACTGCCTTCATCCTTGTCTGTACCTTTGTCGCCTTTGAGCCAGACCTTTGCAACCTCGTACGTCCCCAGGTACAACCCGCTACCCAGTGCCGTCCACCCGGCTCGGAATAAACCGCCGCGAAACAGCCCACGCACTCCCATTTCCCGGTAGACGTCCCTGGCTATCTGGAGTCCACCGCTGCTGCTGGAATTCTGGTTCCCCGCCATCAGCATCATGCGCGTCTTGACAACGTCTGTCGGCGTCGTCAAGACCGACGCAACCGACCCGCTCAGTGCCGCGCTGGAGCCGTTGACGAGTCCAGTCTCCAGCAGGCCCTGGCCCTCCTCGATGCCGCCGGCCTCCTTGCGCGAAGTGCGCCTGTCGTCCCGTTGCCGCCAGATGGTTGCCCGGACGTACTCGAACATGGGGAACTGCATCGCCGTGAATGGGAGGTTCCGAGCCGCCAGGGCAGTGTAGCCCGTCCACAAGCGGCGCCACGCCCCGCCCTCGGAGCGTTGTAGCATTCGGAACGCCTGGAGGGACGTGCTTTTGCTGCTGCTGCTGCTGCTGCTACTACTACTGCTAGTACTGTTACCGCCACTGCTGCCAGAACCGCTTCGTATCATCTGGGCATTCTGCTTGATCACCTCGGCAGGCGTGAGGACCGCGCACGAGGCCAGCTCGGCAGTCCCAGACGCAAGCGCGTGGATGAGAGGACTCGGCGCACCCTCGGGGAGAGCCTTGGAGAAGTCTGTTTTTGCCGATTCGTAGGTGGTGAAGAAAATGCCGGCTTTCGAGACAGGATACCAAGTCAGTTCTTGGGTTTCTTTTAGTGTGACCCTGGCCAATTCTTTTTTTTTTTTTTTTTTTTTTTTTTTCGTTACGATTGGATTTTGTGCCAATCGGGGTAAAATATGTGGTCAATCACTTACCTGCAGGCAAAGTTGCTATGATGACACTGCCCACGCCCTGATACAGACCTCTAAATGTACCTTTTGGTACATTTTTGACAATCGCCGAGGAAGACCCCGACTTTTTGAACGTGTCTAGGTAATCTTGGCTTTGATACCGTGTCTTGAGAGTATCGAGTGGATAGACGAGGAGGTCAATGGTGAAAGCGGCTATTGCGCCTGCCTGTGCGTGTGATGTGTGAGCTGTTTGGCAGGCAGGTAGGTACTTATGAATGGATAGGGGAGGTGTTGTATGGCATGCGCGAATGATATGGGGGGACCCGGAGCCTTGATAGGAGTGCACTTACAACTAGGACTTCTGTATGACTGTTATTACTCATGTTAAATTTGGGCTTTTTATATCATGAACCGAGTGATTACCTTTATTTTTTTTTTTTTTTTTTCTCAAAGAATTATAAACTCCTCAAATTCTCAAGAGTTGGAAACGCAGTCCGCGAACAAGCACAAATCCAGGACATGTAGCTTGCAAAAGATGGACCTATGACGACATCAAGCGCTGGTAGGGTGATCCGCAATCGCCCTATTCCGGGGCCAAGCTGCAGGCAGTAAAGAGAAGTAACGGGCAGGGTTAGGGTCTTGATACAAGACCGTGGATGTGTCCGCAACCAGCATCACGTATTATTTCCTTTTCTCATCAAGAGTAGCTACAAAAAAGAAAACAAAAAGAATGTCTACCCTCTATACAGACTTGCTCGCCAGATCATCCTCAATCTTTGCCAGCTCAGCCATGACATCGCGACACTTGGCCTTGTCGGCCTCGCCGGGTCCCAGATACGGCCTCCGCGGGAGCATCTTGCGCTCGGCATCGTCGACGCCGGCCCTGCTGGCCGAAAACACAGCGGCGGCGTACTTGGTCATGGCGATGCCGCTCTTGCAGGGCCTCTCGGCCAGCGCGGCGGTCTTGTGTAGCCGCATGGCCTCGTCGGCCCTGCCCTCCCGCCACAGGTCGTAGACTCGAGCCAGCGACCGCGGGAAGACGTTTGCAAACGCCGCGATGCAGCCCGCGCTGCCCGACGCCAGCCCGCCCAGCAGGAAATCCGACTGGCCGCCAAAGACGGCGAACTCGTCGGCCGGGAGCTCGGCGGCCAGGCGCACAATCTTGGCGACGCTGCCGCAGGTCAGCTTGACGCCCACGACCTGCGGGTGGCGGCGCGCCAGGGCGGCGATCAGGTCCGAGTCGAGGTCGACGCCGTTGCAGACGCCCGGGAAGTTGTACAGCACGATGGGCAGCGGCGTGCTGGCGGCGACGTCGGCGAAGAAGCGCTCGACGACGGCAGGCGTCGTCGCCTTGCCGAAGTAGGCGGGCGGGAGCACGAGCGCGCTGTCGGCTCCGGCGTCGGCCGCGTCGCGCAGGAACTCGAGCACCTGCGCCGTCGAGTGCCCGCCGCATCCGGCCATGATGGGGAACCCCGGCCCGACGGCCTGCCGCGCCGTCTCGAGCAGCTGTCGGCGCTCCTCGCGCGTCAGCAGGAAGGTCTCGGCGTTGGTACCCAGCACCACCAGCCCCGCCAACCCTGACCTGGACAGATGCGCGTAGTACTTTTTCTGGTCCTCGAGCACGAGCTTGTCCGTGTCCGGGTCGAAGAGCGTCACGGCCGGGGCCCAGACGCCCGACGGTGGGACTTTCCACTTCTGAGTAGCTGACATTGTTTGCGGGGAGGGAGAGAAGCTGGGGCTTGTGTGTGTGTGCGTGGGGGGGGGGGGGGGNGAGGTGGGGGTTGTTTTTGTTGAATGAGTTGAACGTCTAGGTCAAGTTGCGATTTTGTTAGGTTGCCTTCCCCTCGCAGTGAGATGTCCCGACTTGTGTTTTATTTATACTGGAGCGCTTGTGATGAGTAAATCATGTTGCTTGTGGAATTGGGAATTTCGCAAACCCAATTACTCCAGCCAATCAATGTCCAGAGGTCGGATTAAAAGTGTCCATCCTTGAACAATTCTGCGCATAATGCTGCCGCAACCCGACGACAACCGTTGGAATCGCCGTCTCCGAGATCGGGCCCACGTCCGATCCGGTCGGATCGGTTCTTCGCATGTCGGGGGTGCAACTTGATTAGGGAAGATGTTAGAAATCTGCAAGCTGATATTTAACATTAATTCTGACGGCTCACTATGAGGTACATAGTCTCTAGAGTAACCCATCGCACAGAAACAGTGTTCTAGCCTCTCTTATCTCAAAAGGCCATGGTCGTTCCGCCTGAATCCCGACAAAGTATAACTATAGACAAGAATGAATAGAACAAAAGAAACAGTAAAAAAAAAAAAAAAAAGACAGGTAAACTGCCCAGACCCAGTACAGAATCTGACACAAAATGGTAGAAATTCGGATGGCCCTCATCCAAACAGCTAGGTGAGAAAAAAAAAAAAAAAGTATCCAAGGCGCCACGACCGAGCTCCGGTTTTGCGCCAGCTATTAGCCCAGATATAAAAGTGATTACAGGTATACGGCAAAGTATCCATGGGTCAGAAATGAAATGTGACAAAGTAAATTGGCCCGAGCCCAATCGGAGGTGGTTGGCTTTGCTTTACCGCGCCACTCCAACCTCCATGGTCTTTTCTCTCTCGGCCGCCGTCCTCCTGGCAGCAATACCCGTGATGCGGGTCCAGTCCTCCCACTCTTTCGATATCTCCATCAGCACGCCGCCCATGACGGACGCGCTCGCCATGAGCCCGTGACCCTCTCCCTCGAGCACCCGGACCTCACACCTGCGCATCGTCTTACCCAGCCACAGGACGTTGTCGACCGGTACGCGTGTATCCCTTGTCCCGTGGTGTATGATCACTGGCCGAGTAATGTCGACGTATCGAAACCCGATCGTGTTCCTCCTCTCGAGACAAACGAGCAGATCCACCGCGGGGTTGGCCCCGGTCGTGGCTAGCTCCCAGATCGCATGTGTCAACCGCGTGTCGTACGTCGCCTGCCTCTCCTTGTCCGCAATGGCAGAGGCGGCTGCCGCTAGTACCGCTGCTTCCCTGGCTGCCGCATTGCGCTGCGATGCCATAGAGGAAACCTTTTTATGTACCCCTCCCTCAGCTGAACCCGCCATCGGCGAAGGCCTGAAGAAGTCCATGTCCCCAGTAGCCGGAATGTCACCCCGCACAAGACCGGGAATCCTTTCGCCATCGTCATCTTGCAATTGGTTCTCTTTGTTGCTGTCCGAGACGCCAGGCGGTGGAAGCGGGCTGCCATTTTGATGCTGCTGAGCCTGCGATCTCGCAGCGGCCTCCTTTTCCCTGTCCTTGGCGACGTTTTGCCCATTCTTACGCTTTTTTCGTGGTGTCTTTGGGAGGCTGGAAGTAATACTGCTGCTCGTGGCCGTCATGAACGAGCTGTTGGCCGCCTTGAGGAATGGCGTGGGCAACGCCCTGAGGATGCGCTGAGACGTCGGAATCGCGTTGCTCGGCGGTAGGGGCGTCTGTGCCGATGCACCAAAGACCGACATCTGCGACGGCGGGATCCAGGGGGCCAGGAGATGGATCCGACCCCTGATGTGCTGGGGCATTCGCAGCGCTGTGGCGAGCGCATATATGGCGCCTGCCGAGTGCGCCAAGATGGAGAACTTGGTGATCTTGAGCGCTTGGCATATTGCATATACATCATCTAATTTTTTTTTTTTTTTTTTCAGTTAGCAAGGCCATGTTCGATCGGAAATTCCATGGGTCCACCTCAATTGGGCACGCATGCTTTGCTTACCTGGCCAACTCAGAGGCGTAGCGGTGCCGTCTTGGTACGGTTCACTATCGCCGACGCCGGGCCGGTCAGGGGTGATAAGTCTCAACTTGAGTGTCAAGGCGAGCTCGTCGTAGAAAGCCGTGATATATCTAGTGAGGCCCATTCCCACACAGCAAAAGACGGCGCTGCCCTCACTGTCGCCAACCTCAGAGAAAGAGATGACACGCCCAGTCTGTGGGTGCTTGATCTTTTGTGACAACCTCGGCGAACACAGATACGACTCCACCGCATCATCGATACTATCTGCACTGGGTGGGCGTTCATATCCAATATGATTCGCATCAGCCGTTGGCGAAGGCGCTCCCTCATGCTTCGACAAACGTCGCAGCCGGCTGCTTGAGCGCTTCGCGCGGCCATTTTCTGTCGACTCGCGCCGGGACCCTCTCTTATCCACACTCAAACTTCGTTCTCTACGGCGCCGTTGTGCAATGGCAGGCGATGGGGCACCCTCCTCAATATCAATGTCGTATGAGAGAGTGCGACTGTGAAGTCGTGGACGATCATCCGGCGGGCGAGAAACCGACCTTGACCTGGAGCGAGCTCGCGGGCGCTCCGGAAGTGCAGCCATTTTCGAGTAGAGTAGGTAGACGTCAGTATCCGATTCGGCCTGGGTTGGCGTTGCGGTATCCTGGGCTCTGCGTCCTGTCCTTGACGTTGAACGTGCTCTTGCAAGGCTGTGACTACGTTCCTCGACCTCGGGAATTGCCTTTGTTGTGTGGCTATCGCGATTCGCGGTTGCGGATCGGCGGACAGACGATCTTTGTTTAGGACCTGTCTTGCGTAGGCTCGAGTTTCTGTCGGGTATGGGCCGCGGTGATCCCAGGGCAGGCGAATCCGTTGATGTGCGTTCGCTACTGGGGGAAAGCACAGGAGGAATTACCGCCACGGACGGGCTGCCAGACTCTTCGTTGATCGGTATTTGGGCCAGGAAGTGATCTTGATGAGGCGAGGTGGGATTGCTTTTGCTTCCAAAACTTCGGTCTCCGACTGCTGTGCCGGAACCGTTTCGCTTCTTGTCTTCCTTGTCCTGTAGCCGGTCACGACTGCTCATGTACATCGACCGACCCTGCTTCTTTCCCCAGCTGTCAAATGAACCAGTGTATGACTTTCGCCTCTTGAGATCAGGAATAGGAGGAATCTCCCCTGGTTCCACGGAGAGGTTTCCAATGCTCTGAGTGTCAGCATCGCGCGAGGTATGCGACCCTCGGGAAGACGGCCGGGAGGCGCTACGGGACCCGCCCAGAAGCGACTTGACTCCTCCGCTCGGGTCTCTTTGTGGGGATTTCGGGGCCGTCAGGGGAGAGAAGCCCGAGGGGGGCTTTGCCGTGCGGATCACGGGCGGGCAGGCCGCCAGGTCATCGAGGCTGACGTCTTCAGCAGCGGCCACCTCGCGCTTTGGTGAACTGTAGGCTCCGTATTCGACGCCAAAGGACCCGTTGGCGGGAGAGGGGGACTTCGGAACCGGAGAGGGTATTGGCGATGTCGAAGGCGGCCGCCGGTCACTCGAGGGAGAGGTCGGTTTGGAAACAACGTCGAGACTGGTGATGAGCGAGGATATGACGTCGGCACCCAATGCGCTCGAGGGGGGTTGCTGGGAACGGCGACTTGGGGAAGCGTGACGCGTGCCGCGGGAGCTCGAGGGCAGATGAAAGTCGTGCGTGTCGTGCCGTCGCGAGCCGGTTTGTCGAGACGACGATTGGCGCGGAAGAGGAGGGACCACCTGTGAGTCCATCATATCGAGGAAGGGGGCCAAAGCCAGCTAGATAGATGGATGGATGTGCCTAGCCTGGATCCCAAACCTCGGGAGACAAGGCAGCCGCAGCGAAGAGCTGCAGGCAAGGGGACAGTGAGTGGGCAATGCTTGTGTGCTACACTGGTTTCTTCTTCTTGTCAGGCCAAGTGCCAATGTGCGACGTGCAGCTTCTGGCACAACTGGAACGAACGTCTGTGCCTTCGCGTAGCGCCTGCAGGGCAAAAGAACAAAAAGAAAAAAAAAACTGGGATCAACCCCTTATCCGTGTGCTGCGGCCGGTTGCTGCCTTGGTGCAGGCGAAGTGTGTGGGGAGGTAAACGACTGTTGAGGATCGAATCTCAGCATGGGCCCCAGGAGTGATTCTCAAACAGTGGCGTTCCAAAAGATCGTCAAAGCGATTCGGAAACAATGAGAGACTGAGAGACTTCAGACGATCAAGATGTGGGCACAGGCGACGCACTTGGACAGTTAAATTTTGGTGAGAGCCTAAACCAACCCTCTTTCCACGGACGGCTGGCTGGCTGGCTGGCTGGCTGGGTCAATGGAGGGCCGACATGCGCCGTCCTTTTTGAACTTTTGGACTTTTTAGCTTGGAGGGTAGACACAATTGTCGCTAACTTTTTTTGTATTTTCCCTCCTCTTCTCTGCAAAGAGAAATGGTCGGAATTAACTGTCGCAGCCCGGTGAAAAGAGGTGTGGAGTTCAATTTTTCAGACGAGCCCTTCTAGATGTGATGTTCAGTAAAACCGTCAGAGACCCTGACCATGCTCGTCGTCCGTTAAAACTTGTGTTGAAAGCGATTTTTTTTTTTTTCTTTCTTATTTGATTGATTGATTGACTAATTGACTAGTAAAATCCCGATCCATCCTTACTTCCAGGTATTGCCATTGCTCAACATTGGCTAGCTCGGGGTAGAACGCGGTACAGTCCTGGGTTCATAGATTAGACCAGGGGCCAGCTATGATATGATTGGCCAAGCCCACTGACACGCCCAATCTCGCTGCCCCAGTGGCGCTAGGTCGCTCTGGAACAGGATTCGCCCTAGAACCCCGACGGACATTTGATCAATGGCTTGTGAAGTAAAAAAGCACACGACAAAAAGCAAGAATCAGGGGCGAGGGGAGGAAGAAGAAAACACAAAAGGGTCAGATCGCACTAATGATCCTTTCTTTTTGTGCTTGCAAATGCCGCTGGGGAGAGGGGTCACATCTTTATTGAGTCCGACTGTCGGATACCTACTGTACCTCGATACGTATCGAGGTACAGTAGGTAAAGGTGTAATTCCACCCAAGGCCAATGCGACCGGACCAGCCGGTGGGCCCCCGCAATTACCACAAGAAGCTTCGCCCAGGGTGACCTGCACATGCACAACGCTTGTGTCCGCCCGTCCAAACCCTTTTTCTTTGGGCTAAACGATCAGAAAGGGACCGATATGCGAGAGCGAACGCTAATAAATCTGTTTGATGAGAACATTTAAAGGAAAACATCGGGCAGATTTATTTTTCTCCTATTTTTCCGTGTCTGATTTTCCCTTTCTTTTCTGTTCGTCTCTTGGTTTATGATATATCTCTGTTGTTAAAAGGTCGGAACTTGTTCGTATCATCTCCTCGTCTTGTTTACACTTTTGTAATCTCCAGTTTGCTGGCCCAATGGTGACAGCTAGCTGCTGGAGAAACAGGGCTACATGCAGCAGGCCCCTACTCCGCGCATTAGTCTTGAGGTACATGGTAGTACAGTGCATGCGACAGTACTGGCAATATCCAACAGCCCGATCGACAATTTCAAAACGGCCAATTCCAGGTGATTTTAAAGCCGAAAAAAAAGACCTACAGCAAAAGGAACGGAAGCCAGTGAAGCGCACAGAAAACGACGTTTCATCAGACGCATGACAGCCATCAAGCCATCAATCATTGCTCTCTCTTCTGTACAGTAATCAGCATGCAGAGTGCAACGGGTCCCGGCCGGGAAACTCATCATCAATGTAATTGCGCGAACATGTTTCCTTCTTCAGCTCGCTCGACACGGTTCGTTTATATCACAAACTTCTGGCTTCTTGCTGGTAATATAACAGAACAACAACTTGGGATATAGCACCTGCATGTACATGCGGTATATACCGCTCTGTCTACTAGAGGAACCCATATGGGAGCGGTTATCATTAAGGCTGTGGGGATTTACTGGAGGTTCTGGCGGACGACCAGTCCCAAAACAGGTAATAAGCTTGTCAATTAGTGGGGTATAATTGCAGTCAGTGCAAAATGATACGTCTGTGTGTCTCCCTACTGGGAAGGCACTAAAACAGCAGAGGTATGCCGGAATCAATAATACTGGGCTGCGTATAGTGACTGCATGCAGTCAGGTAAGGATGAGAATTAAAGTAGGGCGGGTACACTGGGGCAGACAAGCCCAGCTGAACTCCAACTCTTTTCGACGTTGCAACAAAAATGGAAACAAGCAGTCTGGAGCTAAGATTCGGCAACTAACCACAGAGTTCATCATAACCACCCCAACAGGTGCGAAAGGATGCGATCGACCAAGATCCTACGAACACACTACGATGAATATGTGATAGTGATAGTCATTAATGCGACTGACTATTTTATATCATCCCAACTCGCCTTGTGAAGGAATTTGTTGTGTACTAGGTGTAGGTAATGAATGTATTTACTTTGTGACTTGGGTGCTCTACCATTGTATCACGAGTTGAACGCCGGCCTGCTTTCTTTCTATCACGACGTCGACTCGTCCTGCTCATTATGTTTCCGGTTGTAGCCGTAAAGCTTCGATTTGATTCGAACCCACCAGCTAGCTGTTCCTCCACCTCGCTTCATGTCCCCGCCAGGCTGATCAGTGTCTACGACCTGCTGATACTACTCGATGGCATTCTCAGCTGGGGCAGCTGAGCTTTGTGACAGGCGCACAGAGAGTCGGTGCGTGACGCGATTCTTTCCCGGGAAATCCCTGCCTTGCATAGAGAGGAGCGAGAAAGAAGGAGCAAAAAAAAAAAAAAAATACAAATACAAATTAAAGGCGGGTTTGCGCCGAAAGTGTGGAGATGCTGATCTTTTCTGGACTACTGCGAAACTTGACATATCAAAAAAGCTGAACGGAATGAAGGAGGAGGAGTTATCTTTTTTTGTTTTCAGATCATGTTTCTCCGTCCGATATACGTACGCAGGCAGCGCAAGCAAATTCCCATGCAACGTCGGTCAAGGACCGGCCCACTGCTCTGTTTTTTTTTTGTTTTTTTTTTGCGGGATGCATCCCGACGACCAAGCAAACGGTGCAATTATATCAGGCAATTACGGGATGCTCCTTTTTTTAAACCCCCCAGTTCACGAGCGAAGGGGGCAACAATACATCGGCCGATGGAAGAGGATTTTCCCACAGAGGTAAAAAATCTGCAAATGATGATGTCGATCTCTTTTTTTTTTTTTTCTGAATTTAGCTGCTCCATCTCATCCAGCGAGTCAACGGATCGCGCCAACGGGGTGGATGACATTTGTCAAGTCGGCCAGGATGTGAGGTTCGCTCGGAAACAAAAAAAATAGACTTTCCACTCACAATCTGCAGATTCCGTACTAAAAGAAGTACATAAAAATTTTACATCCAATTCGGCGTATACTTGCGCTCGGCATATACTTGTACTGGAACGATCATATTCGACGCGAAAGGCATAAGTCGCCGAATCCGGGAGCAAAAGACCCACCAACATCTGTCGGGTTTGGGACAACATTCTAATGCCGGGCCTTCGGCCAGACCGGTGAAAAATGACGTTTTCTAACTGGCCAATATTGGTCAATTTGTTGTTAACCATGGCTTAGCGAATGACCGCGTAGTTAAGGTGAGGAAAAAAACCATCTTTGATGCGGCAGTGTTTCTGGTTGCCCTTCTGTCTTCAGGACAGCCAAGACCAAAAAAAAGCTCAAGGGTGTATATCTGCCGCACCTGGATGCAGCAGGTTTTGTTCTACAGCCTGCCCTGCAGACTCCTTTGTTCCCATGGCAGTTCCGATGACTTGGCCTGGATTCCAAAAGCGGCATGCAGTCAATGGAATAGAAGAGACTGAATTGATGCTTTCTTTGTTTCTTTGCAAAACTAGAACATGACTGCGGCGATCATCAATCGTATTACCGATGATGTTGGATCTTGATTCGCCTGTGTATAAGACAACCAGAGCCACTCATAAGAATTAGACATCGTATGTCACAGAATAACCCAGCGTCAAGACCAAAAAGAAAAAAAAAAGAAAAGAAAAGAAAAGCCCTTTTGCCCAATGTCTCACCATCATAGCTCGTCCAACTCCGATACCCTAATGGTGGCACAGTACCTTTCCGGGCGCGATTACCATCGGGCCTTTCCGAGCAGGTACGGTTCAGATGATGGGCGCTCGTCCGGGAAACCTCCCAACATTTACATCGTCCAAGGCCCGGCCAGAATCGAGACCGGGCCAGCGAGGTCTCAAACCAAGTCACAGGCATGGCGGTTCCCCTTGAGCCTTGCGTCATGTGTCCTGATGCTCTGGATTGGCTACCATCTCGGCCCCTACAACGGCCAGCCAGGGGTCATGAATGCTGGCGAAGCCACGGCCGGCGACCAGAAAAGCTCCAAAACCTACTACGTCGCCCCCCACCCGCCGGTCTTTGACGTGTTTCCGACCGTGTCCTACCCGGACGGCGTGGCGATGGACACGTTCGCGCTGATGAACGAGAGCACGACGGCCCTCGGCGAGATGCTCGTCTCCTCGCTGCAGGAGCTGGGCTTCAGACCGAGCCCGAGCGAGAAGTACTCGGAAAAGGAGGTCGCGAAACTGCCCGAGAACCTGAGGCGCCTGGGCCAGCTGACGGACCTCTCCCTCAAACGCTCGCTGCTGCACACGCAGTGGCTGCAGACCCAATGCCGAATCACCCCGTCGAGCCGCTGGATCACCGAGGCGGAGCAGCACCGCAGCGACGCCGGCCACCACGAGCCGCTCCCCTGGTGGTGCGCATCGCGCCGCCTGCCCCCCCTGGAAGCCTGCCAGGACGCAGCGGCCAAGGCCTACCTGGACGTCGAGACGCGGCTGTCGACGCTGCGGACCTCGCTGGGCCGAGCGTCGAGCCTCGCGACGATCGTGGCGGGCGACGTCGCGCGCAGCAAGGTGGCGCAGACGATCGAGGCGGCGCGGGAGCAGACGTGCGGGCAGGCGAACCGGCTCGCGCGGCTGTTGGACGGGCTGGCGCGCGCCGTCGCGGTGTGGCAGCAGCGGCACCGGGGCGTGGCGCACAGGACGGTGCGCATCACGCCCTCGGTCCAGCACACGGGTCGGGACGGCGTCGTGCCCGAAGCCTGGTACCTCATCGCCCACAACAAGACGGACCTCCCCGAGCGCGGCGCCGACCTGCGCGTCAGGGTCGAGCACCTCGACGAGCTGCAGACCACGGCGCTTGCCATGGCCGCCCGGGGCCGCAGGATGTGCTCGGCTGCACAGAAGGTGGAGGAGCAGCTCGGGGTGGCGCTCTGGGAAAAGATCCCAGCGTATCAGAAATTCCTCGAGATCGAGACCGGATTGGTGACCGAATGGCAGCAGAGGCTCAAGGAAGAAGGCTACAGCGGCTTTCAGGGCCCCGCCGGGATAGAGCTCGCCGATTGGTTCGAGGCCCAGATCGCTATCTCGAGTTTGAGGTGGGAGAAGGCTATTGAGGGTTTTCACTGAAGGGGCTTTGGTTATGATAAATATGTTTTTTTTTTTTTTTTTTTTTTTTTT